>NW_027397153.1:340868-592256 GCF_003265705.2 Callorhinus ursinus
ACACACACACACACACACACACACACACACACACACACACACACACAAAACAGGCAGTGAATGCTGGATTTCTTTGTTGTGGTTGCTTGCAAATGCTATTTCTTTTCTCCGAGTAGTGGTCATTAACTCTTAGATGCCAACTTAAGGCAAGGAAAGCGTATGTCCTCATTTGTAATTGCTAGAGAAAAATCCCAAAGCTGTCAGGTGTCTCAAATGTTGAAAGAGGAACCATATTGTGCTGGGAACAGAGTATGTACTGGAATCCTGGGAGACCTGTATTCTAACCCTGGCCCTGCCCTAAATGGCTGTGTGCTCCTGGGCATGTCCCTTCCCCTTGCTGAGCCTTTCCTTGACTCAAGAAAAGGTTGGATTCGGTGATTTCTGATCATGTCCAGAAGTCACAAGGGGAAACATATCACCTCTGTTTACTTTGTACATCTTGAAAAGGCCTTTTTAGCTTATGACATCCACGTGCTAATTGAAGGGCTATCTTTGTCTCTTACTGCCTACTTTCTTGCAAACAATCAGTAGTGGAGGCAAGGGGAGCTAGGGCATGGGTTTGCTTTTGGTCATGGTGGATCTTACACGAGGCTCTAGGAGTGACCTCCCGATGAGCGTATCTGCAGGCCCCATTGTACTGATGAAAGAATTCCAACCTGCCTCAGGAAGGCTGTGACTCTGGCTACAAGGGCGTGATGCTGCGCTCATCTCGGGGGGCCTCCAACTCCCACTTGGCTCTCCACACAGCTTGAGGTTCCTTGTCCTGTTTTCTTTCTGTGGGTCTACTTGTAGATCTTGTTTTTCTCTTCACACCTTCATGGCACATGCAAATGAGGGTACACACACAGGCACCCAGTTCCCAGTGCTTGCACCATTAGCACACTGGTCCAATCCACATCTCAGCCACACCTGCCCCCTTGCCGTTTGTCAGACTCATTAGGCACACCCCATTTCGGAAGGTGGTTGCTGTCCCTCTGCTTGGAGTGCATTCCCCCCAGGTATCTACATGGACTGCTCTCCAGCATCCTTCTCTAACGTCCCAATTCAAGATAGGTGTCCTGCTCCCCGCGTGATCCCTAGCCAAGCTTTCTGTCCCCCTTCCTGGTTTCCATTTGTTCTATGACCTTTGCCACGATTTAGCAAACCACATAGTTTTTACTTTTTCTCTCCAACAGAATGTGACCTCAAGGAGGGTAGGGATTTCTGTCTACGTCTATACCCAGTGTCTAGACCAGTTGTCTGGCGCACATACTATGTACTTAATGAATGTTAAATAAATGAATGAACTGTCTTCCAACCACCCCTTTGTCATTGTTTAGTATCCACTACATAGAGAGGCTCTGGAGAGGGTAGGAGAATAACATACAGCACAAGATGATGGGGATGTGTCTATCAAGTGCCTGGCAGAGTGTCTCATCATCCATAGCACACACTCAGTAAATAGGTGGCAAATGAAAGAATGAATGGCCCCTTATTAGGAAGAGCAAATGGTCTAGTAGGGGAGCAGAGCCATGAGTTTCTGACAAGCTAGAATAAGTGCCCAAGGCGAAGTATACACAAGAGCTCTGGGAGTTCTAGGGGTGGGACAGTGTATGCTTTCCAGCTCAAACGGTAAAGTTACCGTGTGCCAAGCATGGTGCTCAGATATTACCTCTAAGCCTCAGAAAAAGTTTGCCAATCCCTGCTCGGTACCAAGCAGATTGTTCTCCTCCTTCTCCCAACTGCTTCTTTGCAAATTTTCTCCCCCAGGCCTCATGGTCAGGGGTTGCTGCTTCTGGAAGATGCCCTTCCAGGCCCTGTGTGGTGCCAGCCACCCTCGTGTGCTGGGGAAAGCAGGCTATGGCCTCGCTTGCATAGAAGACGCCCTCCCTGACCATCCAGGGAGGTCCAAGCTCGTCTTCTCTTGGGCTTCCATAAAACTTCGTTCACATCTGTCACCTCCCTCCACTGGACTGTGTGCTTCTGGAGCACAGGGATCCCATTGGAGTCGGCTGTGCCCCCGGCCCCTTGTATGGAAATGGGCCTGAGGTGTTCGCTGAATGAAAGGGAGGTAACCTGTGGGTGACCATCTGGAGTTGCTTCATTCACAACCTGTCTGGCCTACCAAAGGCAGTGTGCTTTCTTCACACAGAAGCTGCCTAAAACGTCCTTTCAGGAGGCTTTTAGTGTGACTTCACAAGCTTAGGATGTGTTCGAGTTCTTTCGTTTCAGCATTAAAAGAAAAGAAATTTCCCAGAAATCCTTTAATAGCTGCTTACCTGAACTTGCCCTCACTCTACACTGTGCTCAGAGAAAATAGCTTTCTCTGGGCCTTTCAGTGGTTATTTTTATTTTCTCAACTTCCAGAGAGAAGCATTCTTTTGCTTTTGTTCATCAATATAAAAGTAAGACAATCAACAATTTGAAGGGTACTTCCTTTCAATACAGTAATTGAGTTAATGCAGAGTTTTTAATGGGTCTGTTCCCTCACTCGGAATGTTTTTATGATCTCAATGTAGAGTGCGTGTCCCACTGCTTTGGGAGTCTGCTTTGTAGATAATTTATAAAATGGCAAGAGGAGACTAGAATACTCTGGAAGAAAGTGTATGGACCAGAGACACAAGAATTTTGAAATGATGAAAAATGGAAAAAGCAGCTCTTTGCCAAAGCCTGGGTCTGCAGTCATGGAGTTTCCCTTCCCACTGATGGTGGCAAGTGGGCCTGGGGTGGTGAGGGAGGGACTGGAGTCAGATGGAACACTGATGCTCAAGCACGGAAGGGCAGGCACAGAGCCAGTTTGCGCCACAGACAGAACTGGGCTTCCAAATCTCCCTCTTAGCAGGAACATCTCTCACTGGGCCTCGGGCCTCGGATGCCAAAGGGTCCAGGCCTTTCCTTTTAGAGCTGGAGAAACACACCCAGTGCAGGGGAGGGGCCCCGGGCCCCGCCTCCCCCCAGCCCCGTCCCTCCTGGAGTTCCCCTGGGAGCTAGGGACAGCCTCGAGCTAGGGACAGCCTCGGGACTAGGCGGATGCTCTTCCAACTATGGGCAGTGGAGGGAGTGGGGGAGTCCACCGAGCCTTAGATCAGCAGTAGATCAGCAGTAGAGTGGATGCTTTTATGTATTTTAGGTCAGGGTGTTTTAGTATTAATATAAAAATCACCATGAAGGCTAAGTGCCTTCACATTTTCAACACTATTATGCCTTTGGTTTTATTAAACGGCACTTACTATGTATCAATGAATATTTCATTGGTCTTTCATTACCGAGTGAATCATTGAAAAATCACTGCCATCTCATTAACAGATATTTTTATGGCCATCATTTGGCTTAAAGATCAAATAGTTAAAGAAATTTGGAATCGCATCATGTTAAACTTTTCTGTCTTGCCATTAGCTGAAATCTGACCAGAATTTCCTGTGCGCAAAAATTACTCTAGTCTCAGAATTGGCCTTCACTCCTGAGTTGTCAATACAAAATATTTGGGGTCTCTTAAGTTGCTGAGTTTCTGAAAAAGCAATTTTCATAAGATACTTACTTTCCATTGCCTACCCAGGGAGATGGTATCTGAGCGACTTTTGAAGCATTTTGCTAAAAAAGAGAGAGAGAGGGAAATAAGGACATCTATTTTGTGTTTTATTAATTCAGAAACAGATGGAAGTGTGATTTCGAGTACATTAATATTGATTGCAGCATTTCGGGATGCCTCCTGTTCTGTTAGCAGAGCTGGATGTAAGCGCACGTCGGCACACCATGACACACACTCGGTGAAAATAGCTGGGTAGGATAATTAGCGGGCTCCAATCAGGACCATGCAAGTCACTTGATGAAAGATCTTATATACTAAAAGGCCCAGTAAAATCAGACTCAGTTCTCCAAGAAGTGGCTTAATTATCCTCATCTGAAATTTATTCTGCAAAACAAGCTTCTTCAGAGTACTGGCAAGCTTTTCACCTTTAGCTCCCATGGCAAAATTTTTCCCTGGGATGCAACGTGGGCTGTAATTTCTGACATCCCAGGAATGGGCCAGGACGGAGCAGTGTTTTGTGGTTTGTTTGGTCATGAATCACCTTGATTTGCGATCTTAACACGCACATCCCTGTTTAGCAAAGCAACTGGCCCGGGGCTGCATTGCTATGGACCGCTAAGGATTCTTTGTCCCTCTGAATGGAACTGGGCTGGTTTCAAAAGTTGGCCTCCTGCATTTGAGGGGCCACACGCTTGCGGAGCACTCAGCACCACCACCTTAGGACAGTGGTCCAGCTCACCATTATGATGTCACCAGGTCAGAGCCCAGAGTGCACAGGACCAGGACCCCCAGGGCACTGAGCCTGACTCAGGCTGGTCTCTTCAACCCCACGACCGAGGTTATGCTTCTCCCCCTGCCTCTTGGGTTCCAGTCCAGCCCCCTTTGCAAATAGGGTGCTAGGGAGAGTCAGGCATTTTCAGGAGCCCAGTGAGCAGGCAACACTTCTCTGGAGCACAGAGACCCACACCTAAGGTGTGTTCTGCAAACTCTAGTTTTTAATCTAAAAGCAGCTCAGCACGCTGCCAGAGGAGTGAGTTATTTGACATCTGTCTGGCATTTTTGCAGTGGCCTGAAAGTCACAAAGAACAGGCCAAAGAGGACAGATACTAGGGTGTGGCTCTCAAAGTATAAGCCCAAGCCCACCAGCAGCATCACCTGGAAACTCGTTACATGTGCCAACTCTTGGGCCCTGTCCCAGGCCTCCAGTATCAGACTCTGGGGGTGGGACCCAGGACTCAGGGTTCACGAGCTCTCCAGGGGATCCAGATGCCCACTCAGGTTCGAGAACCACCTTTCTACAGCATAGGTGGAGACCGTACACTTGGGGGGGGGGATGGGCAGCTTTTGTATTTGACGCGTCACCTACAGGAGCACCAGCTTTATGGCATCGTGGCCACACCGCGGAATAGCTGGCAAACGTGCTCTTTTTCCCAACTGAGTTGGCGTCCTCATACAGCTGGGCACTGCCACTCATGGCATCTGGGTGACCAATGTGAAGGTCATGGTTTGATTCATCTCAGACAATTGCTTTGGTGCAATTTAGCCAAGCAGTCTCATGCACTTGGCAGAAATGATAGTAGTAATAATAATAAATAATCATCCTTTGCCTTTAAGATGTGACCAACAGGAGCCTTGAGCCTTCTCAAATCTGAATCATGACCAGTGTGGGGGGCAGGGGTTGAAAATGAAGCAGAAGCTTCAGAGACCATCAAGCCAGTGACCCTTTAGTGGCTTGCAGTTTTTATCTCGGCTTGTTCCCAAATTTTGGCATTCATTTTGCAATTGAAATTTCTTTCTTTTCTTTTTCCTTTTTTTTTTTTGGCTTGCAAATTAAAATCTCCAGTTCCCTAGACCACGGATTTATTTATTTATTTGTTGTTTGTGTGCTAGTTCATTTTGGTAACCAGAACAATCAGTTGTTTTATTTTATTTTATTATTTATTGATTGATCAGTTGTTTTAGAGTACAACGACTGTACTCCCAAGACTGCCCATGGCCAAAGGACTCCTATGGGAATTGTTATTCCCCCAGAGCCCAGGGCGGCTGCAGTGAATTCTCCCATTGTGGCAAAATTTCTGGGCTGGCTGCTCACTTCACAGGAGACTGGCCATGGTCACAACCTGTGTCCCCTGGTGGGTCCCCACCAGGCAGGATGGGGAAGGAGGCATCATCATTCCCATGACTGCGACTGGGAAGATGCCAAGGGCCATTTGGTCAGTCCAGGAGATAATCAGGGGGTGGTACTGCTGCACCTTCTCTTCCAGGAATCAAATCAAACCTAAGCTCTCTGCTGAGCCCCAAGGGAGAGAGGCAGGAGGGCCATGGCCGGCTGGGATGATGGAGGTTAAGCCTGTGGCAGCAACAACCTTGACATTTAATCACATGCTTGCCACGTTTCATTAGTGATTGTATTCACTCCGTACTTATAAATTATACAAAATAAGGATTACCTTAAAATATTCCATCAGTGATCTGGAGTACTTCATAGCATGGTCCTTCTTCAGCTTGAACATCCGCAAATAGAGAAGTGATAAACATCTGTAGCTGTGGTGAGGAGGAAAGGATTATGTTAATGTTGGTGCTTCACGAAAGCCACGCACTGGCAACGAAATGCTGATTCACAGTTTGCGCTCACTCCCCTACGGTTACTGAGGAACAGAAGTGAAAAAAGAAAAATGTTTCAAAGAGAAGGGGTAAGCATTAAAATCCCATCTTGATAAGGGTATAAATTAGGAGAGTAAATGTTTAGTCAGCGACTGAAGAAATCCATTAGTTATCCTTTAATAGTTTAATGGAAAACAAGAATAATGATCTGGGGTAAGCAGCTTAAGTTGATCTGGAGTTTTCAAATCCTTCTGTGACATTTCAGCTGCCTCCTTGCAGCCTCCATGAGACTTACCATAATACCGCCAGCTTTTTGTCCCCGTCTGAAGCCAAGGGGCTCGCAAAGTTCTTCAGTCTCATCGCGTACCTTTGAAGAGAAAGGACAAGCTCAAGTGCCATCTGCATGACCCCTCAGAAAAGTCCAGAAGTCATTGCTATTCCCATCGCCAAAGGAGGGCATGCTAAGTGAAATAAGTCAGTTAGAGGAAGACAAATAGCACATGATTTCACTCATATGTGGAATTTAAGAAACAAACCAAACAAGTGGAGGGAGAGAAAAAGGAGACAAATTGAGAAACAGACTCTTAACTCTAGAGAACAAACTGATGGTGACCAGAGTAGGGGAGGGGCGGGGGGGGGAACAGGTAATGGGGATTAAGGAGGGCATGTGTAGTGATGAGCACCAGGTGATGCGTGGAAGTGCTGAATCGCTATATTGTACACCTGATAGAACACTGTATGTTCACTAAGTGGAATTTAAATAAAAACTAAAAAAAAAAAAGAAAGAAAGAAAAAAAAACATTCTGGCAAAAGACCGTCCCTAGGACCACTCTAGCTAACAGGCATGACTGGTTGGCAATGAGAGGCGGCCGCAGATGTCAGCCTCAGTCGTTTATGACAGACGAGGTAAATAATACACGACTGTGTCTGACATGGGCATGGGGAGCCCACAATCACACAGTTAAAAAGGTCTTTTCTAATGGCTCAGGTTTTGAAGATATTCCTATAGAAAGTGGTTTTGTTTTTTTAAGAGGAAGGTCAGTTTCACAGCATTTGAAGGTCTACGCGCCCTTAATTTATGGTGCTTGTGTATTTTGTCTTTCCATTCTCTTTAATTGTTACTGTTCCACACTGGGGTGATCAAAGGTTGAGCAGTTCTCATTTTTTTTCTTCTAGCTGAGCACATCCCATTCGGGGCATTTAGACTCTTGAAAATCAATTCATTGCATAAAATCATTGTCTGAGCTTTAATGCAATTTCACAGGTACCTGTGGAGGAATAAGTAATGGAGTTCAGCGTTGCAGAAGGAAGTTGGAAGTATGCAGGCAGCCTAGGTTCATTCTCATTTACGAGAAGGCGATGGGGAGCCTGCACCATGGACTCCCCATCTTCAACAGCCTCCCCAGAACACCGGTGTCCCAGGGCTTGCCCCTCAAGACCAGGCACCCCCTCTCCTGGTTATGGTTCCACTTCTGTGGAGGGAACGTTTTCCCAGCAAAAGGACCTGTGCACTTGATGTGGGTCCCTTCTGTTGTTGCCATATTAAGCAAAAGGACTTTTATTATGTAATAAATCAAACTGTCTTTGACAGTTGGATCGCTGAAATGTCAAGTCATTGTGATGCCCCACCTGTTTGCACAAATACATTTCTACTGCAGATTCCCAGGGCTCAGAGCCACTATACTGACTTGAAGGAAGAAAACTGGGCTATCTCTGTGGCCAGCATACTGTCAGAGAGTAATAAAAATCTCTCCACCACCATATGATGCCCCTAAAAACTATGTTCACATTACAGTCACCCTCTAATTGCAACCACTTTTGAAGTGAGTGGATTGTGGAACTTCAGTTGCTTCAATGGACCAGAAGACCTAGTTGCTTTGGCCCATTTTATTCCCAACTGAAATTTTCTCAAAAAGAAATTATACTCACACAGGCCTTACAGAAAATGCAAGAAATGTACATAGAGAGAGAGGGCACACAAAGGGGTGCATGTAAAACTCTGAATAAAGTCCATGGATTTTATCAATGGCACCGTCCTGTTCGCGATACTGTTGGGGGAAACTGGGTGCGGGGCCACAGGAGCTTTCCCGATCATTTCTTTAAAACTTTTTTTTTTTTGGAAGATTTTATTTATTTATTTGACACACAGAGAGAACAAGCAGGGGGAGCAGCAGAGGGAGAGAGAGAAGCAGGCTCCCCGCTGAGCAGGGAGTCAGACATGGGACTCGATCCCAGGACCCTGGGATCATGACCTGAGCCGAAAGCAGACACTTAACCGACTGAGCCACCCAGGTACCCTCCCGATCATTTCTTACAACGGCACAGGAATCGACAATTAACTCAAGATAAAGTTTCAAACTATTGACTCTAAAGTGAACGTCCATACGTTCTCCACTGTAAATAATTATGGGAAAAGAAATGTTTTCTAATGGGAATAAATGTTACTCAAAGTCTCACATTGCATTTTTATCAGAAACGAAATATGATGCTCTGCTTTTATATCTTTAAGAGAGCATGTATTTTCCTAAAAGAAAATGAAGAAGAAAGAAAAATACAGAGAGATGGGAAACACCCATCATTTTACCCTACTGCAGCTCTGATCTCATTTCCCTTCCGGCTTGGTCCACAGGCAGAAACATGCTTTTCATGGTCAGAGATGTAGCGTGTATATAATTCTGCAGCTACATAGTCTCCATCGTTGCTGCAATTCACTGGCTGCAAAGAATTCTGTTGAGTGTACTACAGTGTAATTACTTACTCTTCTATGATTGATTATTTGGTTTGCTTCTAATTGTGTGCTATAATATATGCCAAACTGAACACTGTACAGATAACTCGCTCTCCTCTTACAATTATTTTCTTCAGTACAGGAAATTCACATTTCCCGAAGTTGAATTGCTGGCTGAAAAGATATGAATGCTCATTTGTAAAGGTTTCCCTCCACAATGCCAAATTGCCCTCAATTTACAATGATCAATTTCCATTCCCAACACAAGCAAAGGTGAGGCCTAGGTCACCATTATCGTGTGTGTGTGTGTGTGTGTGTGTGTGTGTGTGTGTGTGTGTGTGTTAACACTAGGTATTAGCATTTTTCTCTTTTCTTATTAATTTAAGAAGTGCCTTTTTTTTTTTTTAAAGTTCGCATGTTTGGATAGATAGAGAACATGAATTTTCTCTGTGTTTGTTCACTAATGCTGCCCCTCGATTTTTAATTTTTGCCAGAATTTTCATCTCGTGCATCTTTGAAAATCACTGGCGGCTTCGAATCCACTGAGAAATCAATTTCCCGTTAAAAGCTAGAGAATGGCTGTGGTGGCTTTCACAGAGCATAAAGTTAAGTCTGAGAGATAGATACTTTACATGCTACTTTTGTGGCTTTAACTTCCCTCTTCTGGTTCTATGCAAGCACAGTTTTTTTTTTTTTCTCTTTATAATACTTTGCATTCTTTTGATATTTTGGAAGACTTTGCTGGGAAAATATGCATGCTAAATGTGTCCAATGTTTGTCTGAAGGTTTAATTACAAGGGCCTCGGATTTGTAACATTTTATGCAGACACAGGCAACATCCATAGTAAAAACTGGGCCTGGCATTATCAATTTATCCAGCCAGAGGTGACCCGGATAGAAAGGACCTATCAGGTGAGGAACTGCTCACTAAAACAAAAGCAATTTCGTGCATCCAGCAAATGATGGTGCTTTTCCACTCTTAAGAGGTGGATTCAATCATTTTACAAATATCTGCACGTTACTGGAAAATACAACAGTGGGCATTTCTTCTCTTTCCCCATCTTCCAGGAATTTTTCTGATTACTCACAAATTCTACGCCACCAAGACCAAGGGCAGGCCAGGTAATTTCATTTCAAATGCAGATGAGACCGATAATCTGTGCAGTTAATATGCCGGGCTCCTCTTCTCATCCTCTGATCCTTACCCCTCCCCCTCCTACCACCTTGTCTATTTCCCTGAAATTACAGACACAGGGGAAGTTCACTGCACACCTGCGGCCCTCAACCCCAACTTTGTATTGGAACAGAGGCCCCTCCTTTTTAATAACCAAGGCAGAAATTCTGAGAAAACATGGTTCATAACAGAAATCCCGATAGCGCCACCTTCCTTGAATTATAAAACTGCACTCTGAAAAGGCAAGTGTCAATGCCAAATGGTGAAATTACTATACTTTACTTCCACCCACTACGTTTCCATTTTAATTTTATGAATATTGCAAATTATAACACTCACATTATAACCTCTGAAGGGGATAATTTATAAAAGCAGTGTCCATCAATTATAAATTTTCCATGACATTAATAAAATGGCAAGAACTAATTATGATGACTTCTAAGAAGAAGATGTGTAGGACAAACCATTAGTAGGAGGAAATGATATTTTTAAAAAACATAGCAGCTTCTAATTACGACTGAAATGAGCTTAGGAAGATGGCTGCAGAAAGGCCATTAACCTGAGGAGCTCCACAGTCTCGGAGTACATGGTATACGGAGACTTGGCTTCCAGAGGGTCGCGTTCCATTGCATTGCCACATTCGGTGAAGGACAGGGCTGCGTCGGCATAATTCACGGCTTTGCCAAATTTCTCGAACTGAAACAGGAAGATGACTCGTCACCATGATATTGCCTCTTTTCTCCCTCATATAAAGGGGTGGGTCTCAATCCCGGGGCCTTTTTGCACCCCTCCCCCAGGGTACGTTGGGCAACGACTGGAGATATCGGGGGTCGTTGGCACGAGGGACGAGTTGGCAGAGGCCAGAGATGTGGCTAAACACCCCACAATGCACAGGACAACCCCGAGCAGTGAGAAATACCCGGCCCAAGATGCCAAGAGTGCCGAGGTTGAGAAACCCCGATGGAGAAGGGGGGGGGGGTCAGTGTGTGAATTTGTATCGACAGTGACATAGCTGATTTAAGGTTCTATTGTCATGACCCCAAGGCTGGTAGAGAAGAGAAAAATGCAGCCAAGGTATCGTGTATGGTGGTGGTATGATCATGTATCTGTGGTCCTGTTGCTGGTGTGATTATTTTTGGGGGGATCAGAATGCAAATCATGCCGTGACTAGTTTCTATTCGCTGAATTGACTAGACTGGGCATTGTAGTGTCCTATGGACAGAGCTGCTGGTGGAACTCTGCTTTTCATAGGCCTCATGGACAACTTCCGTCTGCAGTCTTTGTGAGCACATCAACCCCACCCCCAGGGGAAGAGTAAAAAATGGATGCTATTGTCATGAAAAATGTGAAGCTTCCATGTGACTGTTGACAATAATCACATCACTTTCATTGTAAATGATGGTCTGCAATAGTGTGTCAAAAAGCCAAAAAATATAGCACTACTAAATATTTTAGTTTAGCAAAATTTTATTGCAAAAGGTTTTAGCCCTGATAATGGTCATGATTAAACTGACTTAGACATACTGATTTCTTTTTTATGTGTAATGAATATTATATATGACACTTTTATAGTGAGTATTTTATAACAGTATTTAATGTTTTCAATTTTTGATAGCTGGATATAAGAATTCCACTTATACAGAATTTTATGTAAAGAGAACCAATATAATGCAGATTTAGCTATTTTAATTTTCTTGTGTACCTTTTATCAAAATATTTTCTTGCAACTGTGAAGGTTTCAATTCTCAAAATGGCAGAGTAGCTGTCTCTAGCAAAGGATTAAGTACAACTATAAAATGATGAGTTACAGGTCCTACAGAACTGCTATTGTAAATGACTCTCTTTATAATAAATGTTCCGCAGCTTTTATATACTGCAGGAATTCTGCCGTTTCCTTACTATAAGCTGTTGTGGAAGAATATTGTTCTCAACCAAATTCAAAGTGATTTTATGAAAACCTATGTGTGTGTATGCAAACTATCTCCTTTTCTCATGCCTCACCCGATTATTTCCTTAGGTAATTTGGCTCTGACTGTCTTGTGGGGAAATTAATCTTTATATCCTGATTTTTCAAAGTGACTTTTCACTCACAAACCCATAGCTGGAAGGTTTCTTAAAGATCTCCTAGACCGAACCTCTCTTTTTCCAAAAGGAGAAACTGAAGTCCAGAGAGATGTATACTTGGCCATTGTGCCAAATGGTCCCGGGGCCTCAGTTTTCCCATCCATAAAACAAGGGGCTCGAACTACAGGGGGCCTTCTGGCCTCTAAATGAGTGTTTCTCAACCTTTGTTTCCATCATCACCACCTCCCCCCGGGGCCCCTGTGGGAGCTATTTGAGATATTTGTTTCACACACCTCCACCGAAACATAAAGACCAAAAACATACTCAACCTCTCTTCATGTCTTGTGGCCTGGAAGGTCACGCACCATTGCAACGTCTGACTTTTTTTACTTTAGCCCCCCAAACTGGTTTTTGCCCCCATGGGGGGGGATGGAATATCCCCAAATGAGAATGCATTTTCTAAATGGCTTAGACCAAAAGTGATTTGGGGGGTACACATAAACACGACCCTGGAAGGTACAGAGTGATGCTGGGTCTTAATCCTATGTACGTATCTCTGTGGCTCTGATTTTTCTCAGTTCTTCCGAACCTCTCCTACATGGTCTCACGTGCGTGCCCCACTCCATGAGCCCGCAGACCAGCCTGTCAAGGGAACGTTTATGTGCTCCCTTGCCCCGATTTTGAAGGGTCAACTCCAGAGCCCTTCTGTGGTGCTGCAGAGTTGAGGACATGCAGAGCAAACCAGTGCTCTTCAAGCCAGCAGCACTGCCTTCCAAATCTCTGGCTGCCCATACGACGGTCATGGGCATAGTCTCCCTAGCATCTCCAGCGGAGCAGGCACCCAGCCTGCCTTGTCATTTTTGTCTGCAGGAGCAGGGGACAGTAGCTTTCAAAAGGACAGTTCCCACCACAGAAAGCTTAGCTGTAGACAATACCTAATACCCGAGCAATGTGGACCGCGGTGGGAAAATGACAGAAAGTAGGGAAGCAGCAGATGCAGATATAAGTCACAAGTCACAGTGCAGGGGCTGTCGAAGAATGCTAACACAGCCCTGCCAGTGTCCAACATCGCGGGCCAGCTAAGCCCCGGATGGACACACTGCCATGATGGGAGTATACTGGTTGTTTTTGTTTTTGTTTTTGTTTTTTAACATAACGGAGTTGAACTGATACCTCTAAATGTGCTGGGGTTCAGTCAAAGGTGAGGACCCTGAATTGAGGCACTGCCCTTCTCTGGGGGCAGTGAAGAGTGTTAATACCCTTGCCTGGGTCCCCATCTCAGAAATTCTGATTCCATCTGTCTGCGGTAAGGCTTAGGCATCGGGTTCGTTTTAAAGCTCCCCGAGTAATTGTGACATGTGGTTGAGACCCCCCATTAGGAGAAGCAATCAGCACAACTCAACATGCTGAGCTCATCATTGGTCTAGGTGGCCAAGACCCTTGGAGGCAGCGGGGCGGTGCGTCCTTGGAACTCCAGATGACAGAACTTCCTTTCTTTGTGTAGGGTCCTAGCCTGGCTGTGGGCCTCATTCGGAAACATGTAATCAGTGCAGCACGGAGCTGCGTTTTTTCTACACACCTGGGTTTCCCAAAGCCATTTTTTGAGTCCACCTGACCAGCTCTCAACAACCTTCTCTCTGCCCACACCGGTCCTGATTTACTGGAACCAATGGGAGTTCCCACTTTCTCCAGGGCAGTTTCAAGAGTCATCTCAAATCCACTCGAAAGCCAACAACAGTATATGGCATTTAAGTTTGGGCAAGGGGAAGAAGAGCGAGGACATGAATAAGGGCAGGGAGACACACTGCCAAGAACTTGGGAATTCTGGTGTAAGGAACGAACCAGCCCCAACCTGCCTATGTCAGCGGAGCAAAGAGGAAGTTGGACTCATTTGTAAGGTGACTTCTTTGTTTCCCTTCAAAGCATGCTACCTTAATGGGAGGAAAGCAATGAGAGGGAAAAACCTACCAGTGCATCAGCTTTGTGCTTCAGCTTCTTAGCCTCTTGCATGTAATAATCAGCATTGTGAACCCTAAGGAAATAAAATGGGCTCTTTCAGCAACCAAAGGTTCATCTTTTTAATGAAAGACTGAAGAGCCACAAATGGTTGTGCTATAAATCCATTCCAATGCAATGCCCTCAAAAGGGCAGGTGAACGCTATCGTTCATAGAATAACCAACCTTGCAATAAGCCCGGAAGTGTAATGTGAAGGGCATAATGGTCCCTTGGGATCGATAACTGTCCCCTCCAACCCAACCATTCCACTGTCCAAACATCCCGTGGACCCCCACGAGCCTAGCTGCTTCTGGCACACTGTTCAATCTGAGGACACGGATAAGAAAGGGGGCCAAAGGAACCTAGAATTAAGCACCTGTCTTTGGAAATGGTACCCGAGCTCCATGATAAAAATGGGCCAAAGACATTTCTCGGTGTGGACAAGGGGGTGCGTGGGGAGGAGGGGCTGCCGCTGAGGTTTTACTTTGGGTGGCCTGCGTGTGGTGCTTGAAAAGCCATCCTGCCTGCACCCACCCCCATGCACCGCTCCCACACCGTGTCCATGATGATCTGGGGACAACATACGAGTCGTCAAAAGTGAGCTTGGGTCTCCGGACACTGGTGGTGCTGCTGGACAGAAGGGGCAGGGCTGCCCAGGACGCCATCTCCAGGTGACTGCTGTCCATGAGGCCGGTAGTGATGGTAGAGGTGATGGTGGAGATGGTTGTCGTAGTGGCTGTGGTAGTGGCTGTGGCAGTGGCGGTCGCGGTGGCCGTGACAGTGGCAGTGACAATGGCAGTAGCAGTAACAGTGGCAGTGGCAACAGCTGTGTTGGTAACCGTGATGGTGGCAGAGGGTGTCTTTTTTGGAGTGTCTCCATCCTGGGAAAAAAGGACAAATAGCTGCCATAAGGTCTGGACTCTTAGAATGTCTTTTCATATATACTTTGAATGTCAAGCACAGTAGGAAACAAGGCAAGAGAAGGAACAATGCACACAGCTTGAGAATAAACAGGTGACCCTGGTAGATCACCAGCTTTTGTTCTGTGATGATACCAACCACCAAGCTAGTCAGGTGCCGTGATTACATAAGCCCCATTATCCCATCAAGACAGCCATTGGCAGATCTCATCGGGGACGTGGGTGGAGAGTGGGGGAAGGGAGGGAAAGACAGAGGAGGAAGGACAATGAAGACCGAGCAAGGGTAAGTGTGAGGGTAGGTGATGGAGAGAAAGCAAGAGAGGTGACCCTGAAACAGCCCAGAAACTTTCACGAGGGTAAATAAGGTACTCCAGTCACTCTGCAAAATGCCATAATCCGGTGCAGCAAACCAGGCCTTATACCCTGGGACCAAGGCTGAAGCTGCCCTTTTGTTCACTGAGGCCTTGACCGATGTCTGGCTAGGTGAACGTCCTATGAGTGCCTCCTCATTTTGAAGTCTTGGGATGGTGAAAGCTCATTTTGACCAGATCAAAAACCAAATGGGCAAGAGATTTCTGGGTTTCACTCTGAACTGTCATTGCCATGGAAAGAGTGGAATCAAGCTGAAGAAACTAGGTGGCAAGATTTGTACTTCTGTGACAGTATGTGTCATGAGACCATGGTAGACTCGGCCCTCCCCACCTGGCAATGGTGGCATGATCCTGACTGTTCTATCTCTGACCATGCTTGCCATGGGACCTCCTCCTCCTTCTGCTTGTCTGAGTTGGTATCTCTCTAAGTTTGGTATCTCCCAAGGTTCATTCCTCAGGTCTCTTCTTTCCTGACCTTAACAGGATTTGCCAATCCCGTCTGTGTTGGTGCAGATTTGACAATATGTGGATCACTGCCAAAAGGAAACCTCAATCTTACCCTCTCTCTAAAGCTCCAGATGTGCGGTGATCACCTCTGGCTCATTATCACCAAGATGGCCCATTAGGCCCTCAAATTGCCCTGAAACCAAATTGATAACCAAACCAGTTCCCTCTTTCTGTTAACGGTGGGATGGTCTTCCCTTGTCACCAAGGCTAGATTTCTCCATGGCAGTTAAGGGCACTGTGGTCATCCCTGGGCTAGGAGCATTGGAACCAGTGTACTCCCCACCTTGCCTTCCATCTGAGCTGCTCTGCTTTAATCAGCTCTGTATATTGAAGTGCTGTAAATTCCTTCATTTCAAAAAATGATAATGATCCTAAAACTCTTTTGAAAAGAGCTTCAAAATAAAGTGAATTTCACTGCTCTATTTCATCTTTAATTTCTTCCTCTCCATTACCCTTATCCAATCCATTACAAAGTCCTATTCATTGCAACTCCCCACCATTTCTCAAATCTGTGCCTTCCTTGTCTGATGCCTCCAAGTGTGGGCCCTCGTAGCTTCTGACTTAGACCATCAGCCTCCTGGCTGGACCCCCGACCTTGGAGCCAGCTTTTCCAATCCACTCTCAATCTGCTGCTGGCGTGCCAGAGCTTCTCACACAAAGCTCCATGCATTTGACTGCCTTGCATCCAAAGGCAAACTCAAGGCTGAGCTCCTTTGCTGGCCCGGGAGGTCCTCCCTGATCTGGCTTCAGCTTTCCACTTGATCTCCTGCTACTCATTCCCACGGACCTTCCCCAAGTCTGAACACATCCTGTCTTCTTCACTTTCCTGCTTTGGTTCATGTGGAGTCTTAGAGTTGAAAGAACCTTCCCTTCGTTACTTTTCCTTTTTCACCTTGTGATAATTTGCTCTACTTTTTAATTAAAAAAAAAATTGCGGGGGTGCCTGGGTGGCTCCGTTGTTAAGCGTCTGCCTTCGGCTCAGGTCATGATCCCACGGTCCTGGGATCGAGCCCCGCATCGGGCTCCCTGCTCAGCGGGGAGCCTGCATCTCCCTCTCCCACTCTCCCTGCTTGTGTTCCTTTCTTGCTGTGTCTCTCTCTGTCAAATAAATAAATAAATAATCTTTTAAAAAAATTGTGGTAAAATACATACGACTAGCTTCTTTCACTCAGCATCAAGTCCTCAAGGTTCATCCACGTTGTAGCACGTGTCAGAATGTCCTTCCCTTTTAAGGCTGAAGAATATTCCATTGTATGGACAGATCACAGTTTATTTAACCTCCTCCCTTCATTTTTAAACTGTCCTCACCTACTAAGGCCCAGCTCAACAAATGCCTTCTTCTCCAGGAAAACCACCTTATATGTCCACAGCCAGAAGTACTTTATTTTTATTTTATTTTATTTTTTTTAAAGATTTTATTTATTCATTTGCGAGAGAGACAGAGAGAGAACAAGCAGGGGAGAGGCAGAGGGAGAAGCAGACTCCCTGCTGAGCAAGGAGCCCGATGTGGGACTCGATCCCAGGACCCTGGGATCATGACCCGAGCCAGAGGCAGACGCCTAACCATCTGAGCCACCCAGGCGCCCAGCCAGAAGTACTTTAATCCTCCCTGGTCCCTTCAGAGATTGAAGTCTGTCTCAATCCCTCTCTATGACACCAACCACCAGCCATTTCATATTGTAGTTCTTTGAGCACATGTCTCATTGCTTATCTTATAATGAGAACTCTCAACACTGGCACCATCTCTGATTTCTGACATCGCTACACCACCCCATCCCCCCACCCCACAGCCTCATGCTCCCAGTAATTTGCTGACTGCGTGCACTCCTACCTGCCTTAGTCAAAAGGGTCAGTTTAAAAATAGAAGTCACATGTGAACATTTCTTATGTCCAAGCAAGTCTATCTTTTCCACTTTATCCTGGATCTTCTGATTATCAAAACTTCTTACCACCAAGAACTCACTGAGAGAAATGTGGTGAGAAGCTATCCATCTAACAATTGTTATGATGGATAGGGAGAAAATGGTTGACAAATCATCATGGATTTTATTCAACCCAAACACATAAAAACACCGAAGCCTTCTAAAAGTCCATGTTTCTACTGCCAAAGCCAGATGGCCCGGACAAAACAGTGGAGTCAGCCCAAGATGGTCCCTCTTGTCTCTATGGTCAAGATATGTGACAAGGACCCCAAAGCACCTCATCCACTGCGCACATGGCACTGATGTCAGTCCTGGCACATCTGACCTGAAATGGCTGCATTCAGCCATGATCATGCAAGTTACAGAAACACGTCCTCCATCCGTGCTCAGCCGTCCATTGAATCAATAAACAAGACTTCACACAAAAGTGGAATACTGTGAGAGCACAATACTGAAAACACTTTGGGAGCTGGAAGGAGCCTTATAGTTCATCCAGTCAAATCCACTCATTTTATGGACTCAGAGCACTTTCGTAATTTGCCCAAGGCCACAGAAAACCTATTGCAGTTTTAGCACTATGCACCAAGCCTCTTAACTCCCAGGCTAGGGCAAAAATGTACCCGTCTTCCAGCTTTCACATTTATGAAAAGAAGGGGCAATGGGTAGTCAGTCATGGGAGCCTCTCATGGAAGACTCCAGTGAATTCCTTAAGGAGGGCAATCCATTTCTAGGTGCAGATGGAACCATATTATCAGGTTTCCCTAGCAGCTTTTAACTCTTGTAGAAATGACTTCACAGATTCTTGTAAGCATCACCATTGTCATGATCACAACTGTATTAAGCACCTAAGTCTTTGGGACAATATACCAGGCACTGTACAAAGAGAATCGTCTAGGTCTGGCATATGCCCTCCCAAAGCTCGCAATAGAAAAGAGAACCAGTTGGAGTTTACCATATTAATTACATTCAGTATGAAAAATACGATTGATAGTATAATTACTGTTTCGAATAGAGGGTTTAATTTCTAACCAGGTCAGCATTTTTAAATGTGAATGCAAATATTATGTAGGCACATGTATGCACGTGCACACAAAATTTCATATGGAAAATGACTATTTTACAGTAGCACAATTTCTCTATACCAGCATTGAAATTTGCCTAGATATATGCGTGCCATGCCAGTCATCTCAGATGATGGAGGACTCTACGTTGGAGTCCTTCAAGCTCAGAGGCCTCGTGGCTTCTCATGGAGTGGTAAATGGGCATGTTTGGTCCAGGGTCTACCAGGCTGGCATCAAGATATTTGAAAGCTCATTGATTTTCCCGTATTTGCTTTTTTACATTATCCTTAAAGGAGACTAGATGCATACGGGTGCTACATCTGCATATACATGCATTTACATGGAAAAACAGATGCATTTGTCATTAATATTCACTGGTGACACTTTGCTTGTGGCTTCTGCGCTTCAGGTACCTATACCCGAAACAGATGGAAAGACCGCGCGGATGTGAAAAGTGATACAAAGTCTCAATTTTCTACGCTAATGGAGCAGCAGTGCTGAAAATACAAAGGGCTGAGTAATCCTTTAGTTGTGCTTAGAACCACAATTGTATAAATTTTAGCAACAGATTCACCTTTTAAGTTCCACCCTTTTGAGTCACTATTTTAAACACAATTCACACCTGCTAAGCTGGGTGGTGGGAAGATGCAACTGGGAGTTGCAGCTCCAATCCAGTGACCTTGAGCAATCCCACCCCATCCATTGGTTCTTTCATTCACTAAATGATCAGTGCCTACGCCACGTGCTCAATCAGTATTTTGTGTGTCCCCACCGCCGAGATATGAAAGTATTGGACCAAAGGATGTCCAAAGCCCCAAGTCTCCGCATAATAATCTGCTGGGAGAAGTAAGGCTGGAATGAAAAATTCATCCTACATTAGAACAACTGAGGTTTGAAATAATGGAGAGTTTGCATATTTCTGTACACTGTTCTCTCTGCTTCTTCCTCCCATCCCCCCGCAACCACATCTGGTTAGACAAGCTGGGTCAGCCTGTTTATACCTGATGATTATAGTATTTCTTCTGAGATGCTTACATTTACGGATATCCCTTTGAAAGTAGCACAGAATTTGCCTTCACTCCTCTTCGGTTTGGTAGAGGTGATCTGTCCGATCATAGGGATGTTTTTGTCTTGACCAAAGGGACCATTGCTGCCACTGATGTTTCTGCGGCGTGGAGGGTCCTCCGGCAGTGGGGAAAGTGGAGGAGGAAACAGCTTTTCTTCTTTCCTTCTATTTGCTCTCCTGGATGAACTGTTTCTGTGTAAACAAAAAGCATAGGGTGTCACAAAATTTTGTTGCTCTCTCGTGGTTTTTCCCATGATGCGGGTACTTTCAATTTAAGTACTATTTTAGTTGATGGCCCTTTAGCTATGGTGAAGAGTATATATAAAAATGCATGTAGACATAGATATCTATAGAGAGATAGAGCTATAAATAAATGCAAATATATGTATCCAAGAATAAACACATGTCTTTGAAGCAGAACTCCGTGGTAAATGTAACTGTCTAATGGAGGGTGCTACAGTGTGATATTTGCAACCTTTCAAGATTCCTCTTAATTAGATTTTTATGGAAAATCCAATGCAGACTTTAATCCCGTCATTTTTTAGGATGGTTCCTACTTATTTTGCCCTAGGACTTAACTGCATAATCACACAATAAATGGTACAATAAACAATTAGCAGAGGGATATTTTCTTAAGAAATATTATGCTTGTACATTACTTAGCTATCAATAACACACTAAATATTTTGTGACACATCATGAGCCGTATGTCCAACATGTTCTAGGCCCACGCCAAGGCATAAGAAGCCCCTGACCTTACGCTGTTATACTGGAGTACCGATGTGCTCCTCTTTACGGAACCCATTTGAAAACTATTTTGTCATATTGCCACAAGACATCTGTAGTCCTAGAAGTACTCCCGTGCTTTCAGACTGATTTATCTGCCCATTAAATGGGCACCATCAAAGAGACAGAGACTTCGGATAAAACAGAACAACTAAAACCTTATGCTAGCTGCTTAACATGGTAATTGGGTCATGGATTTTCATTTTAGTTACTGTCTTAGCCTAATCAATGAAGATTACTTGAATTTTAATCTTTTCTTAGACAACTAATATTGCACTGTGCAGCCATTTACTTTCCATGATTATTGACTACAATTTTCAATAGCAAATTAAGTCAACAAGAATATATGTTTTCCTCTTTGTCAATTTCAGTCAGTGTCTAGAAATATAGATTTACAATTTCTTAAGGCAACAAATCAAAGATGAACAAGCATTCAAGTGGTCTGGTTTCCTGAGATGGTAGAAGTCAATGCAACTCCTTGTTCCCTTCCACTGTGTTGCCCAAATTTGCCAACTGTAATAGTATTTGCCGTCTTCTCTATCTTCTGTTTCATAAATGTGGCTCTATGTCAAGTTTTGTCAAGCAGCAAAATATTTAAAAACAGTAACTGTTTCTGCCATTACCTTAATTAGTTACGATTAATCAAAAAATATTTGCCAATGGATTTTAAAAATTGCTTTGACACGCAGAACCACTTTAAGATAACTGTGATACTCGATTAAAGAATGGTGAACATCTGGATTAAGACTCATGCCCATGAGGAAGCTCCACAAACATCAGCCCCCACTAAGTGTGATCATTACGGAGACATCAGACTTCTGGGAATTTGTATAGAGGGATGTCAAGCATTGCTGGGGCGTCTATGGGAGGTGAATGGTTCATTAGCTACAGCCACTCCTCTGCTACTTGAGCTGCATCTGATTTGCTATTGGCCACGACAGTCGTGCTTGGCCTTCCCATCTGCCACTGTACACAGAACACTGCACACAGTCCAGCACATTCTGTGCAGTGGGCATTGGTCACCTGGGTCCCTTTCCATCTGTTTGGTAGTGAGCTGGAACCATGGGGCCTTTAATAACTTCCAGGGAGCATTTTCTAGAGATCACTCTATCACTGTTATGGCTTCTTATTACGAGAACAGGTTTTGCCACTTTGGGCACCTCTTGTAGGCCAAGGGGGACAGCAGACAAGAGGTGTGTCACTACCACCACCCAAGGCATCAGAGGCCCTGCTGATGGTTCAAGCTCCCGAGGAGGTGTGTGTGGGGGGAGGGGTGGGCCTCAGTGGGGCCCTCCTGTTGGATGACGGGGAACTGCAGCAGTCATAGTCTGGCGTGGCATTCTTTGCTGGGTTTAGAACATTTATTTAGAAAAGTGAATGTCTCATACAAATTTCCAAGGATTTGGTTTGGAGGGTCAACAAGGCACAAAGGAGCAGACAGAACTTGAGGAGATGGTTCCCAGGAGAAGAGCCCTGAGAGGCTAGTCCTCCCTTCCTTCTCTCTCTCTCTCTCTCTCTCTCTCTCTCTCTCTCTCTCTCTCTCGGCTCTGGAGATTTTTCCACAGACCTGGGTTTGTTTGATGAGCCTTAGAATCTGCTCCAGGCCCTTCCTGAATGATAAACGCTACTAGGTAAACACTGCATTCCTAACGACTACAAAAGCAGAAAGACTGTAAAGACCATGAGTTAGCAACACCATTTTATGAACACACTCAAATTATCAGACGTTTATTTAAAACTTGGTTGTGTCTCTTCCACGAGATGGGAGAATTGGCGGGTTGCTGGGCTGCTTAGGGAGGCTAGCATCAGAGGCTGATGGTTGCAGCAATGCCTCCTGCCCTTTCCTTGTGCCTTCGGGTGGCCTGAACAGGTCACAGCCTGGGAACTGGGGAGCTCTGTCCACCCATGCCATTTCAGTCTGTCCTCCAGGGAAGGAGGAGGGCCGTGGAAAGACCATCCTTGATCACCGGGGGAAGGAGCATGCTTCCCCACAGGCCTGGCTCACTCAGGGGTAAAGAGGTCAGCTTGCCCCATTGGGAAGTTTGCTCGTCCTGAGAACTCCACGTATGCCAAGGGATGTTTCAGAGCAAAGTTATACCAGACGCACCATATAAAGAGCCACGGATCCTCAGGGAGAACGGCAGCTCGAGGCCCCAAGCTCCTTATTATACCAAGTAGATATAGTGGTAATTGGTCTTTTCCTACCTTTCATCTCAAAACAATAAGGATCTCAACAACTATAAGCTGAAAACTTATTTCCGACATCTTATCTGTGGCAGATTGATACCGTATCACTGATGTGAAACAGTAATCTGTGAAATCAATTGTTAGCAGCAGTTAGCCAGATTGCCTCTCTGCTCTGGGCTGCTAATAGGCTCCCAAACTGGTCTTTGATGGAAGTAATCTCTAGTGTTGAATGAATCTATGGCAATAATTATCCAGACGGAATAGTTCCAGTAGCTGACCATTAGTTAAGTGATATTTCTAAGATGCAAGAACTTGGTCACAACCCTTGGTAGCAACAGAGCCCAGGACTTCTCCAGGGAAGGCTGGGGCCACCTGAGTGAGGAGGTCTCCTGCCTGACTCTGGCACTTTATGCAAAGAGGTGCACACAACGGCCCCGGGGGACGGCAGCTCCCAGATGTCCCCTCTCTCCAGCCTCCTCAAACATGTCACTCCCCTGGCTTCTCAGGAGGTCAGGATGGACCTACTAGTCCTCAGGCTCTGTACTCAGGTTACGGAATGGCACCAAAGAGGAAGCAGCAGCTGGGTCATCGTGCAAAGCCTGCTTTCATCACCATCAAAACCGGAAGCTGCCCAGAAGCAGATGATCTGGGTGCTGTCCCATTTTAATTCCTTCACACCTTTTACTCTTCCCTTGGTGCTAAAGGGTCATTTTGGCCGAGTTTGGTCCTCCCCGTGAGGTGGAGTAAAGAAAGATTGCTATAACGCTCACGGAGTCATGCAAAATCTGGCAGCGTGCCTTCCTGCCTTTATCCCACTCTTGTCAGACCAGCTGTCAGGACTGGCTGAGCAACTTCTGTTTCCTGACCTTCCATTCCTCTGAAACAGGACACACCCCCCCCCCCCCCGCCACCAAAAGGTTTCCTTTGAGATTTCTGGGGGGGGGGGGTCCGAAAAATCGAAGTGTCATACAAAGACAGGGCAGACTCACTCTCTAGCCTGGGGAGGCTTGTGGGGTGGGGCAGGTGAGATGCAGGGGGGCAGCAGGCAAATAGTGGTGGCCTCCTCCAGGCGTTGCTTCTTCTCAGGGATTTTCTCTGTGATCTCTGTTGGCTTTAACGGGAAGAAAAATACAGAGCTTGAAATACATGGCACATGCAGACATTGAAAAACCATGAGCAAGGTAGACAGTTTGCTTCTATTTTAACTTCTAGATTAGCCAGGGGAGTTAAATGCGCACCTTTGCTCAGACAGAAACGCAATCAGCCAAGAAGCTTACATTTGAGCGAGTTGAGCTGCGCTATGAACCTCTGATTAAAGATTGGGTGGCACAGGAATCTCCTACCAAAAGTAAAGAGAACCTATCATTTTCAGACCCTTCTTCCATCAACAACGTCCCCACAGATGAGTAGCGGAGAAACTAACACTGCAACTCTAACATGGCACGAGGCTGGGCAAACAGCACGGGGATCGTGGGTTACATATAAAGGTCACTTATACAATCAACAATCGTGGGTTACATATAAAGGTCACTTATACAATCAACATGGCAGGCAATAAATCATGTGTAAGACATGCCTTTGCATGTGCCGGTTCTAAAGGGATGCTTCTGCCCCTGGATGCCCGCTGTCATCTTGAAGAGCAGGGAAGCAGTAAGAGGGCAAGAGCCCCAGACTTCCTATGGCAGCCACTAAAAGTAGGATTACTCAAGTATCACCATGAGATGATGTTACTCTAAAAACCTGCCCTGAGATCTGGAGATACAACAGAGTGAGCCTAATGTACTTGAAATGGAAGAGGCCATTCTGGGTTTCCCCTTCTGACAATAGTTTTCTGTTTTTTTTTTTTTTTTTTTTTTTAAGTAATTGCTACACCCCACATGGAGCTCGAACTCATGACGCCGAGATTAAGTGTTGCATGCTCCACTGACTGAGCCAGCCAGGCGTCCCTGCCCTTCTGGTGATAGTTTGTAGCCCTGGAATTTAGCCCTGACCTCTTGCAGGTGAGGTTTCCACCAGTCGGGCCCACCACACAGCTCAGGGGACCCAGCAGGCTGGGCAGACTGTGTGTCTGCTAGGAGCTGGGAGCATCAAAGTGTAACTGGGGTGCGGGGATGCCAACGTGTGTCCGGAGAAATTAACAAGGCCCAGGGGACGCGCGCTGAGCCCTTGGGAGCACCTGGGTGCCCTGCTGCTGCCAGGGTGGGGACTGTGAGGTGTGGCCCCGTGAGTCCATGAAAACAGGGGTGGCTTAAGGAGCCGATCCCAGGGACTGGCTGCCTGGGGAAGGCAACTGTCTCCACAGTCTTCTTTCCTACACATCATAATCCCCCATGTGCTATTTCAGATACTCTTCACATTGGCTGACAAACCCTGAGCATTCCCAACACTTCCTCCCTGGTCACGTCAAATACCGCATCTCCCATGGAAAGCATCATTGCCCTCACCAGAGACTGCAGTCCCTTGTCATTAGCCTCCTTGCACATGAGGCTCAAGATCAGGTTCGCCAACACAGAGCCGCTGCTCATGATCCCTCAGCAGACCATGGTGGGGCGGAGGTGGGGGGGGGAGAGGGGGGACAGCTTACCTTGTGCTTACGCTTGCCCTTAGGGACGGGTTTTTCGGCGGCTACAGCAGTGGTCTGGCGCTTGGGCTTGGACGCAGTCTCCTTGTGGTCCGGCTTGGCTGGCGCTGCTTGCACTGAGTGGTGGCCAGGCACTCTAGACAGCAGGTCAAGGTCAATCTTCACCCAGAGATTTTTCAGGTTCTCATGGTCTCGTAGAGGGGACAGCAGCTCAGTTTGCATGACAGGGATGGGTGAAAATGCTGGCTCCTCACCACTGGTGGTTAGGCTGTTGTTGCTGCTGCTGACCAAGGAGCTGAGGGTCAGGCTGGCACCACAGGCTTCCTTGGATTTGGCAGTATTGCCCCCCGGAGCAATGCAGGGAGGCAGCACTTTGATCTGCAGGGTCTCTTCCTGATCTGTGTTGGAATCGGACGTGGACGAATCCGTTTCGATGAATTCCCGGGACTTTGGCACGATCTTGCCAGGCCCTCTGTACTTCTTTTTCTCGGCAGGCAAGGGAACGTTTGGCCTCGGTTCCTTCCTAGGGACTGGTTTGTGGGCAGTGGCCTTGTTGCGGCCTCTTGGTGGGTCAGGAAGCTCCACGCTTTCTTTTTCTTTGGGGGTGCTGCTGGTAATATTTGGTTTGGGCCAGGTAAACTCGTCAATGCTGGTGTTCTTCTCGACTTTTTTGGGCTGTTTTTTTCCAATTGTCCTTTGAGACGCTGTCTCAATAGTTGTTGACAACTTATGCTTCAAAGCCTTTGCTTCTGGAGTTTTCTGGGTCGGCCGTGGACGGGCTTTCTCCCTGATAAGACTGAGGAGAGGCCTCTCTTTGGGTTCAGCCAGGACCTGGCTGGGGGTTGTCTTCACTTTGACCTGGACTTCCATTGGCTGGATGACTGGAGGAGGCACAGAAACCGTCTCCATGGGTGTTTCATTTTGGCCACAAATAAACGACTTGTTCTGGGATGTCACTTTGTTAAGCCATTTATCCAACTGCCACTTGTTGGTTGAGGGTGGCTCAGGCTGCAAATGAGAGACAATGGTAAGAGTGAATCTCACATCTTGGAAAAATCTGGAAGGACCCTCCATACACGGAGTGCTGATAAAAGCTGTGAATGTTAAGTGCCCAGTCACACATTTAGAGACCCACGCACAGAATCTAAAATCATCAAATTACGCAGAGAGACAAATACTCTGCAAACCAGCCCCGATCTACTTATTTCAACAAACTTCCACTCCTCTTCTGAAAACAGTTTCCACTCTGGCCAGGAAGGAAAGAATTATTCACAGAGAGTTTTCCCAGAGGGTGGGCATGGAGGCCTGGCCGGGAAACCTGTTCCCAAAATCCTTTGGTGGGACTCATTGCTCAACCTCTCACCAGGAGGCAGAGGTAATGATCTCGGGTCCTGAAAAGCAATGTGAGCGTGCCTCAAGTGTAAGTCAAAAGGAAAGACTTTCTATTCGCCAAAGTGCCAGTGTCTCCTCTATGATGCTGTAATTCACTGCAAAAAAGAACAGCCTTTTCTATTTGTACTGAAGGATGAAAAGATTTGACTTCCCCCAAACCAGCGCACTTTCCTCGGTGTATGGGCAATAACCAATTTATGGGGACATGCGTGCAGACATTAGTGTCCGCTGTTAAGCCGCGGATATGATGCGTACAATTCAGGTGCTTGATTCCCAACTCTGAATTCTGCCTGTTGAACTAAAAGAGCCATCATTTTTATTACAACTGCTCTTCTTTTGAAAGCCAATCAGCTGAGGCTTATGGCGCCAGCCGACAGAGGGTGGCAGAATTAAAAACACTTGAGTAGCTGTGAGTCCGGCGCACACAGGGCAATGGCAGGCAAGGGTCGGGGACACCGTGTCGGCTGGCGCTGCTGGTTAGGGGCACCGGCTCTGCAGTGCACAGACCCCGGTTTCAGCCCTGGCTCGACCACTGTCTGCCTGGGAGATCTTGGGAAATTTCTCTCTCAACCTCTCAGAACCTTATTCTCTAGTTCATAAAATGGGGATAGTAACAGCAAGGACCCCCAGAGAAGTGTTACAAGGATAACATGAAAAAGTGCAGGTCAGGAGCTTCTCATGGTGCCCAGCCCAGGGCCCACGTCCAAGCAGTGTTGGCTGCGATTAGTAGCCAGATTGGCGCTACTGCATTCCCCAGTGTTCCTTTCCGATGACTACAAACAAGTGTGCATGGAGCCCCGGGAGGGATCTGCCTGCCATACAGGGTGTAGGCTCGGGGGCGCCAAGGGGTCATTCTGGACTCAGAGAGGATGGGAGGGGAAGAGCACATTGTTTTTTATCCCAAAAGTGTAATTTGGGCATCTTAGGGTATTAGGTATTTGCATGAATTATTATCAAATACATTTGGAGGATGCAAATCAAAATTTGAAAAAAAACTCATCCCATTTCTTGGGTCTTCCTTGCCAAGTGGCAACTCATTATTCAACCTGGAGTCAGGGGTGGTGTCCCCAGGGCCAGAAGTGGGTCTGGTTGACTGGTTCTGTCAAAAGAGAAGTTGCTAGCCTGGTTATTACTCTTGCACATTTACACATGAGGAAGCTGGAGGCTCAGAGGAGCTCAGTGAGTCACACAGCAAGGAATGTCCGTATTTTAGGGACTGTGCACACATATGTTTTAGAGGGAAAAAAATGCTATCAGATACCCAGATACTTTCCTGAAATATTTATTGCTTTGCGCGCACGCGCGTGCACTGGGAGGGCCACCCGCCCGGGGTGACAGGTGACAGGCAAATCGTGCTCGCAGCCCCCGCCCCTTCACCCACCTCTGGAGTGGCCGCGCGAGGCGCCTCATTGGATTCGCTGTCAGTGGTGCTGCTTTCAGTGTCTGAGTCTGACTCGGAGCTGCTCTCAGAGTCACTGGAGCTGCCAGATCCCCCGCTGGCTGGCACCACAGCTGGGGGCTGCGGTGTGGCCAAGAGTGGGCTGAAAGAAAAATGACATCATCCATTGCCTCATTTTGTCTCACATCAGTGGGCCAAGGGCCCCCCGTGCAGCATCAGGGCCTGTGATCTGTCAAGTAGAGGCAGAGTGGAGCACACCGTCCCATTCTATAGATAGGAAATTGAGGCTCAGGAGGCCCCGCGAGTTGCTGGAGGTCAAACGTTTCGTTAGAACCAGGCCTGCGTGGGGCCAAGTTCCCTGGGTTCCAGGACACCACCTCCCCTCTCACGAAAGCCTAGCATCCCACATTCCACATGAACACTTTAAGCCAAGGGTGCTCGCCTTCTGGACACAGACACAGATACCACAGACCGCCGCACAGCCTTAGATTCTTAACCGTCCCATGCTTTTTTGGTTAAGCTAAGTTTTCGTTTTCTATCGCCATCTTGTTCAGAAACCCAGAGGTTTGTCACGGGCCTGTGATCTCAGCTGAACACACGGTATAGTCCTCACCTCACCAAGGAGGGGTGAATTCAACCCCCCTTTTAATCGGAGGAAACTGAGGTCTGTCGGGAGAGAGGCTGTTGGAGAAGTGAGCTGGGGGCTCCAAGGGCAGGGACTGTGAGAAGCATTTTCACTGCCGGGTGCCCAGCACCCAGCCCCGAGGGGACCAGAGTCACATTTCTTAGCCTTGTGCACCCTGATTTTTGAAAACTCTTTGTAAAACTCTTACCGGGAGGTATGATCATAAGGGACCAAGCAAGTCTAATGATTGATTTCAAATTTGTAAAGCTGATCAAGCAAAGCATTTGAAAATTGACACCACTTGCCACTCTGCCTTTATTGATAATCAATAGTCTTCCTTACTAATCGTTTGCTCCCCGTGCCTGTAACAAATCATCCCCACTGCCTCCTGGCATGTCGGGTGACATCCTCGCCCCCTGTCCTCGGGCTCACTGTGAGAAGTGGGGCTCCAGCCTCAGGGGGTGGGGAGGACTCTCATCTCCCCCCCGCCCCATCTCAGCAGCCCAATCCCCTCTTTGGAGGTAAGTTCAACGGTGGCGAGGCCGGGCTCACTGCTGCTCACGCTCCCAGCTCCTGGCCGGGCTCCCCCACCCCCAGCTCATTCGGGAAAGTACAGTCCTCGTCCAGGAGGGCACCTCATCGTGCGGTCCCACCTTCAATCTGGAGCGAGAGGGACCCCAAGAACCCCTCTGCCCAAGACTCTGGAGGCACAGAGCAGTATTCCTTGCCTGCCCCCACCCCACCCCCTCAGCAGCACCCGTTTCTCTGCCCGTTGAGCTGGAGCCACACTGAGCGGCTGCCTGGGAAGGAACAGGATCCTCTTTAAGCCAGCACGGGCCCCTTGTCAGTCGCTATCCAATGCAGAGAGCCTTTTCATTCCATGTGCCTTGCCTCCCTGAAGGCTGCCCTTTTAATCTCCCAGGTAGGTATTTTCTTTCATATAGCAAAGCTCATTTTAAAATGCTATCTGCTAAGTAAATGCTATCTGAAAGTACATTTCTCTGCCAAATACACCAAGAGATTAGGAGAAGCAGAGGAAATAGGGGACTGTATCCCCTGGGAAAGCGTGCGTGCGTGCGCGCGTGCGTGTGTGTGTGCGTGCGTGTGTGTGTGTGTGTGTGTGTGTGTGTGTGTTACGTCCCTGACAGTGGGGGCAGGGACCTACAACCCAGTGCTCTCCTTCCCTGCGTTCTTTTGCAGGTCTCTCCTTAATGGCAGTAAAGACTCCATATTTATGCAAAGTACCTCTAAATCTAATCAATTGTTTTTGTCTTTGGTTACTAAATAAAGACTGAGGGAACAGATTTAATGAGACCAATCCAGACATTATGCTAACTTGGCCTCGATTCCCCCCAAGTAACATTTCAGGTCCAGCATGGAGAAGCCGCAGCCCTGAGCTGACTGGCTGCCGGACGGAGATAAAATCAAACTCATGCTCACATTTATGATTTGCCAAGTGAAAAGCGGCTTTCTAGTTTTCTTTCATATCTGTGCATTAATGTCTGGCTTCTCATAAGACTCCGCTTATCCTAATGTTACTAAACTCGAGTCTGGGTTTACTCTGGAATAATTCTGGAGAGAGTTTCCATTTACTGGCTCATTGTTGAGCAACTGCTGTAGGAAACAAAACAATCCCAGGGATTATTCCCCTAAAACTGAATGCACTGAGGGGATACACATAAAGCACAGATGTTTTATTTCCCAGAATAAAGTTACTCATCAGCTACACCACAATAAAGCTTCACGGACTTAGTTGCAAACTTGTGTATGTGCGCGTTTGTACATACACAGGTGTTCCTTATCCAAAGCCCTTTAGAGGGGAGAAGAATTCTGATGTTCAGATTTTTTAATTATAACAATGTGAATAGACCACATATATATAATACCGCAAGGGGGATCTGGGGAAGGATCCCTTAATAAAACTCACTAATATTGCTACAGTAACATTAACAGTAAGAGGTCGGGTTCTGTCATGAAATGAGTTTGTCTCAAAGTTCCGGAAAATGACAGCTCCCAGGACTTTTTCAATTTCAGAATTGTGATTAAGGGATTGTGGATGTGGACAGAAACCACATATGAAAAACGGACTATATATGTACAAGTAAACATAGATAGATATGGATATGAAATAAAGACTCTTTCAAACCTCAGAGTGACCTTGACTGAGACCCAATAAAGTGAGACCTAAAATTATTTTCCCTAAGACGTCTTACAGCTAAATCTCTTGCTGTTCTCAGGAAGGACCCCACGGCCAGTCAATATGGACAATGTCCCCTTAAGGGAGACTAGTGTAGAAAGAACAGGAAGAGGCTCACAGCTTTTCATACCCACCCCGATGAACACGGATGCTTGGGGATGAGAGGGAAGGTGGACTTGAATTCAGAGAGGGTACTAAGAGGACTCCAACTGGGGGTGAAGGACTTGAGCATCTTAATGAGAAAGAATTGCTTTCTCTGGGCAGTTGCACAGTTGGAAACAGGGAGGGAATAACAGTTGCTTAAAATGGAAGCAAAATTGCTCTCCCCGGTACCTCCCTCTGCCTCTATTTTCCATCTGCTGTTCCTGGGCTTGCTGGAGAATCTGGCTGCACCCAGCCTGCGGAGGAATGTAAGCCACATATTTGGAGTCTGTCTGACCCTCACTTCCTCTGGGCCCACCTTGCACTCAGCAGTAAAAGCATCAGTATGGGAATGACTGGCCAAGGACCACATTCTTGGCTAGAATCCACGGTGGAATGTTCGAGTGGGCAAATCATCAGAGTATTTCACTTACAGGTCTTCACTGAGACCTGTTAGCTGTTCAGCTAGTTAAATCCTCCCTTCTGCTACATTTATTTTCATACATCGCCAATTTATTTTCCGGATATATATTAAAGTGGCTACGAGTAAAGCTAGCCCACGCGATACTTGGTTCTGCCTAGGAGATGAGGGAGTAATGTGCAATTTACACATTCTTCATTCATCAAACTGTATTAGAATTATTTCCCATGCACCGCTTCCTCTCGTATTTTAACCAACTGCTTTTTAAAAGAATGCTAGTGGTTACAACAAAGATAATGTGTTGTATTAAAAATCATTAACATGGGCGCCTGGGTGGCTCAGTCGGTTGAGCGACTGCCTTCGGCTCAGGTCGTGATCCTGGAGTCCCGGGATCGAGTCCCGCATCGGGCTCCCTGCTCAGCGGGGAGTCTGCTTCTCCCTCTGACCCTCTCCCCTCTCATGTTCTCTCTCTATCTCATTCTCTCTCAAATAAATAAATAAAATCTTAAAAAAAATCATTAACATTCGACATATTAAACCATCTACTCCATAGTCTGTAAATATTACAATCGTACTCTGTGACTTCACCCCAGTGTAATAAAACTCCTCAAAGGACCCACATTTGTAGGAACTTAGAAGTCAGTGGCTCAACCTTTTCAGAGATCCGATTCCACTATTGTGTTCATCAGCGTGAGTTGTCTTCAGTGAGTAGTGAAAGCTCGTTTTAACCCCAGCCCCAGTTAGTAGGTCCTCATGGTCAGGGGCCAGACGGAGGGCAAAGGAGCCGGCCTAGCAAGTCAAAGACCCGAGTGGGGAAATCCAGGACTAGGAAGGGGATCCAAGAGCAGGCCAGTGGGAGAGAAGTTTGGGAGGCATTTACAATGCCTCGTCTGGGCAGGGTTAGCCCTGGTGGGGAAGGCTTCAGCATACCGGGGGAGAAAGATCGGTTTTGCGTGGTAGTCCAGGCACCTGAATCTCTAGACACGACAGTCTCTCTCTGTTTACACTGACCGGGCCTCTTCTGCAATAAAGGGGCTCAGTTTGCGATACCAGAAGATAAGAGTGTCGGAAAGCCTTATGAAGGAACCGGGACGACTTTGCCTGGAGAAGATTCTGGGGCAGGGAGGGAGGAGGTTCAGATGATGACGGTCTTCAAAAACCCAGAAGGTCTGTCCTGTGTGAAAGGGGGTGGCCTTGTTCCGAGGGCTTTACCTCCCAAGGTAAAATTGGGACCAACGAGCTAGAGATCTAGTCGGGAAGATCGCACCTCAACATCAGGAAAGACTTAAAAATCTACAGCTGGGGCCCCTGGGTGGCTTAGTTAGTTACGCACCTGACTCTTGACTTTGGCTCAGGTCACAATCGAAAGATGGCGAAATCAAGCCCGTATCGAGCTCCGCTCTAGGCGTGGAGCCTGCTTAAGATTCTCTCTCTTTCTCCCCCTGCCCCTCCCTCCTTCTCCCTCTCTCAAAAAGAAAAAGTCTACATCTGGCCCCAGAAGGAAGCCAAGGCTTTGTAGGCCAGTGAGCTCAATGCCTTTAGATGACCAGATAGCCAGCAACAGAGAACATGGTAGACAGATTGCTACCGTGGGTCCCAAGTGGGGTTGGATGATCATTAATGTATTTTCCAGCTCAAAGATTCTGATCCTTATGTACAGTGTATAAAGGATTGTGAGGGGGACTCTTTAGGACCCTAGAGGGAGCGTGTGGGGACATGTCTGTACAATCCAGTCTGCTCCTTAAGGCAGCTCTGCAATGACCTGCTCTTGGCAACACTTTATCAGTCACAGAGCTCTTGTGTGAGCCTCAGAGGATTAAGGCTGAATTTCTGTAGGGCTATTTTATAAATCAGACTTTTCACTAATTCAGATTAACAGCCTCCAGAGAGCCAAACATCTGCATCAGTGCTGATTCTAATCCTAATTTCACTGTAAATTCCTTTTTCAGGAGATAAACAGGGATGATGAATTGGCCATTCTGCTCAATCAAGCTGTGTGGGCATCAAGAAAGAAAGGCTCCAGAATGGATGACAACTCTGTGGTGGGAAACGTACACGGGAAGTGTCCGACAAGCCAGCCCCGATGTATTGATCTTGGCAACATATTTGGCACGTGACCAGGATGTGCCAAAGGCATGTAGCAGGAGATGCTTGATGGGGAGTCCTGTATTAAACCCTTGTCTTTAGTTGAGACTTGTATGAATTTCATCAACATGACCCTTTTCCAGTTTTATAGGGCTCAAACGTCTGTCTACCAGATAATTTGAAATGCTTCCATATTTGAAGTCATCATTAAGTTGTAAAGGGGTGGCCCTGGGGCAAAGGAATCAACATTTATTGCTGATTTTACCTCTCGTCCTCATCCTCCTCTCTGAACTCTGGGTTCCAGAATTGGAACAAAGATCTGCCTCACCATGCTAGGCCACTGGAGGCAGATACTCTGAACCCTGGACCTATCCCAGCCAGGGGGTAGGAGGAATCCATTTTTAGTCTATCAGTAGTTTTGACATGTATCCCACCCACCCCCAGGAAATCCATTTAGCCCCCTTATCCAATAGAAAGCGCACGAAGAAGCATAATACATAAAGCAGATAGAGGCAGAGTTGTCCTTGTGGAAACAGGGATTGGGCAGAAAGGAGGGAGAAGGTGTTACCAGCAGCATGTCCTCCTCCCTGGGGTGGCCCCCAAACACAGCTTGGAAGTAAAATGCTTCGTATTATCGCCAGCAACTCAGGATCAAGTGTCTTGTGTGTTAATGCACTAACCCTTTGATGAGCGGATAAGCGAATCACCGTCCAGTTGTAATTTGGGCTACGCCGGAGATAATCTTTGTCCAACATGTGCACACTGGATATCTGCTCCTTTGTCTGATCCTGATGTTTGAAATGGGATCGGCCCAACTTATTTGTAAGGAGTAATAAGGAGATGCACACCTATCCACTCACACTCATTTTCATGGGCAAGTTAGTGAACGTGACATTGTTTAAAGTCCTGACTAAAGAGATCCGTGATTGGCAAAATAACGACCCCCCCAAGGATGTCCCCATCCTAAGCCCTAGAACCTATGAATATGGCACCTCACGTGGCCAAAGGGATTTTGCCAATAGGAATATATTCAGGATTTGAGATGGGGAGATGATCCTGGATAATCTGGGCGGCCCCAAGGTAATCACAGGGTCTCTGGGAGCCAGAGCTCAGTGCCGGGAAGGCACTAGGAGGTTACCCCCGTAGCAGTGGGCAATGAACTTCCAGAGAAGCTGCAAGTCGATCATTTGGAACTTTCAGAAGAAGTGGAAATGACCGGCTTCTCACATGTCTCGGTCACCAGCAGTTAGTGCCTTTTTGTCCTAACTTACCCGACACCTGCTTCCTTTCTGAGGTGATACTGATGAGTGATTTTGGCAATGGCTTTTCATATTTACATTTGATTTGCAACCAGCCATGGTTTGGTTAGGCTTTTTCTTTTTAATGATTTATTTATTTTTTTATTTTACAGAGAGAGAGCGGGAGGGGCAGGGGCAGGGACAAGGGAGAGGGAGAGAGAGAATCCTAGGCAGGCCCTACCCAGCATGGAGCCCAACACGGGGCTTGATATCACGACCCTGAGCTCTTGACCTGACCGAAACTAAGAGTCAGACACTTAATGACTGAGCCCCCCGGGTGTCCCTTGGTTAGCCTATTGGGGACTGACCAGCCCCAGGCCCTTGTCTTCTTTTCCTGCCTGTGGCCTGTCTCCAGTTTCAGTCTATTTCACACATCTAAATAGCTATGTTTCCTCTTCTGTATTTTTTTTTTAATTTTAAAGATCTAATTGGCTAATAAGATTCATGAACTCAGGCAGCAACCCATCTAGTCAACAGAGGAGAGCTCCCTCCCCTACTAGTTTTAAAGAGGTAGTTTCAATCTAGTGGGAAGAAGATGGGATTGGAAGTCAGATGATCCCTTGTCACCTTGGATACTTAAGCACTTAACATAGGGTTTCCGATTCCTCATCTGTGAAATGGGTCTAGTATATCACATAGGCTATAAGAGGACCGAGTGAGTGCATTTAGGTGAGACTTCTCAAATGTTAGTGTACACATAACTCAGCGGGAGGCTCATTAACACGCAGCCTCAGATTTGCTAGGCCTGGATGGAGCCCAAGTCCTGCGTTTCTAACGCACCGCCAGGTGAGGCTGATATTCCTGGCCAGTGGGCCACGTGGAGAGGAGTGAGGCTAAAACCTACATGGGCTATTCAGACATAAGCTGCTGGGGCAAAACATAAGCTGAATTTGTAACTGAGGGCGAAAACACACTTTTGAGATCAACTGTGGGTTTTATGTTTCCATAATTATTCTGTCTTCCTTTAGCAACAGACAAATTGGAACACCCTATGCCGTTTTAAATCTAATTGGGCAATTGTGGCTGAACAGGTGGTATCAGATTCCTTCTGAGAAGCTTACTACGTTCCCGAGGCTACCTGCCTGCACCAGTGGTTGGCCAAAAGCATGACTGTTTCCTCTGAACGTGGCCTGTGGCTCACTACGAGGCTCAAAGGCAGCTTTGAGCAGTGGGACACTCTTACTACTTCCAGAATACTGAGACTTAGTACCAAACAATGTCAAGGTGAAAAATAGTTTTGAGGATACTAGGGGACAAAATTCAATGTGCAGTTTCAAAGCAATGAAAAAACCAAACCCAAACCAAGGCACCTGGCTTTCGTCTAACACCGTCTACGGGGAGACAGCACCATGGAGGTGCCAGTGTGCTCCTACTAAGGCTGGTCAGCCCTGGCTAATGGGCCAGTGACGTCTTGAGAGCATCACCCTTTGCATTTGGGAGGATACAGTGGCATTTACATTCTTCTGGAAATAATTAAAAGCCACACTGGCTTTTCTGCTACCGGTCAGAGCTGCTTCCATCAAACAGCTAAACATGTGGCACAAAATCATAGCCAGCCCCAAGTATTTTTGTCCCTTTTGCCTTTAAAGTGCATTGACAAAAATGGAAGCAAGGGAGAGAACGAAGGCAGGTAAGTGGCTGTGGACGCCAACTCCCGTGAGCCCCGCTCTCCACCAGAGCAGAGAATGAAAGATTCGCATTCACAAGGAATGCAGAGAGGGCCGGACGCCAGGAATCTCTAACAAGGTCTAAGCCTTCCAACAAAGAGTTCCATCAGTCAGTCACAAATCCGACGCGGAGGAGGGTATGTACTTTGACTGGGTGCCTTAAACCTGGAAGCCACTTCCATGCAGGACTCTCCTCACTGTACGCACAGAACTGGTCTGGAGATGGGCACGAGAGCCTGGGCAGTAGATGGGCTGAAGGTGCTAGGAGAATACAAAGCAGGCTGGAGACAGGCTCAGAGCCGCTCAACACAGGCCTCTGCCTTTTTCCTTGCTTGATGGCTTCTTCCTGCTGCCCATCATGCTTAGAGCTGCCTCTTGATTTGGAAGTGGGCATCCCTCTTCCAATCTCTCCCTAGACTACATTTCTTCTTTGATGTCTCTCAATGCCAATCTCCTTCTCAGTATTGTCTGCTCCCCTTCATGTCTGATTTGTTACCTGATGTATCACAGACACTTGATTTAGAGGGTAAGCTTCTACGGCCAGAGGCTTTAACAACCACACACACACACACACACACACACACACACACACACACACACACACACTCTCTGTAAATGCTTCGTGAACCTAAGACACCCTAGAGTAATGCCCTAAATAAGTCTTCTCTATAGATCCCAGGGAAGAGGGTCCCTGGGTACCTCCACTGCCTATTGTCTATGTCTCGATGGTCCCAATAGCATACTGTCATCATTGGAACAACAAGACCAAAATATTTTTTAACTGCACAGCACTTGATAATGTTCTAGCATTTTCACTCCCATGACCTCATTTGGTTGCTAACAGAACAGTGAGTGGGGGGTGGATACAACAGGTATCCTCGCCACCTTGGCCACGAAGCTCCAGAGCCTCTAAGCCAGAGTCATGAGGTTGGGGTCTGAGGGGGGCTTTCACCAGGCTACTGTGACTATTTTGGCAACACCAAGTCGGCTCGAGGAAATGAAAGCAATCGGGGAGCCACTACAAAACTCACCCTCATCATCATACCGAAAGGCAGCGGGGACGCAGAATTAATTCCAAATGCTTTCTTCAAGTGGCTGAATGAGATAGTCTGCAAGAATGTGATGTTGAAAACACTGAAGGCCATCAGCGCTCTATGCTAGCAAAACCGTGCTGCATTTGACTCGAGTGACAAATCTCACTGAGTCTGGAGGAGGAGATTTACAGCTCACGGCAGATAACTCTTCCACATACATGAATAGTTTGTGAGGATTATAGGGGAAATTTAAATGCTCTTTATGTTTCACATCATTGTGTCTTTTCAAAAATTGTATTTGTTTTTAAATAGATGATTAACACGATACTGAATTCAAAAGTTACTGAAAGGGACAGGGAAAAGTAGATCTTCGGACCCTCTACTGTCCCATCACCTTGTTTTCCAACGTTTTTCATGGTTAATGTCTCTTCTGATTCTTCCAATAATATCCTCATAGATTTATGAGTACTGATATGTGTGCTTTTAAAATAAAGTTTTTTTTTTAATTATAAAAGTAATACCTTAAAACAAAACCTTCCTGTATGTGGGATGGCAGGGAGTTCGATGAATGGCATTCAATGTCACATCCATAATTTCTAAAATAATACTCAGTTTCCTTATTAAATGTGTCTTCATAATAGGGCCTGAAATATATTACAAACATCAGCAGTAAAAGACTCAGGGGAATGGCAAAAATTACAACTCGCTGCCTGCAGTGTGTCACCCTACCATGAGGAAGAGGCAGTAACATAACACATACCAGGAGGAATAGAAGCAGCTCAGACAGCCCTGCTTGGTGGGACGAGGCTGCAGGTTCCAAATCAGAAACAGTCGCTGAACTTCCTCCATCACAGACACTTCTTAAAGATGTGGTCAACGCATGCTGGTTCTGCTTCCTCACCACGAGAAACTTCTAGAAGCCCAGTAATCAGGCTTTGTAACTCTTTGATCTACAGAGACTGCTTTCAGTTGAGACCACCAACCCCTGTCCTGCCCACTTCCCACTGCAAATCAGGTGTCCTTCCCTTCCTCTCCTTGACCTCGCTCCCTGTTGGACTAAAAGCTTTGACTTCTTTTGTACTTGGTCCCAGTGACCATGTACCACAGGAGATCTCTTGGTTTCAGAATTCACAATGCCTCCCTCACGGGTAGATGTGCTCTTCTCTACGGGATTTGCCGAGATCTTTCTCCGTCACCACCCTACCTTAGTGCCAGTTTGGATTTCTCCTCTCTTTCCAGCACATCTGCAACTTTTGTCTCCTCCCTCTTCCCGCACTGCCCCCACACCTTTGCTTAGCCTGTTTATTCTGTCTAGAATGACACTTTCCTCCCCCATCTCTTCTGCTTGTTTAAATCTTTATCTTTTAAGCTCAAATTCAAATAACGTAAGGCCTTTTCCAATGACTTTAATTCCCATGGATACCTCCCTGTTCTGATTTCTTTGCACTAACTGCATCACCGTTTATTACTTAATTATTCTCAAACTATTTCATTGGGCTAACCTTTTGCCTATGCAACATAATTGTCCATTTCGTGAGGGCAGGTGCCAGACTTTATAGTCATTTTGTATATCCTAAGGTGCCGAGCATAATAACTTGTATATGATTTTCTTGTTATGAAAAAATATTCCAAATGGCCTCATAAGGAGTAGAAAATCCGCACAGACAAGGTCACCTGGTAAAGAACGATACTTAACTACAAAATGTCTATGTATGGCTGACTCTCAACAGAAGGCAAAACGTAGGCAGGCCCGGGCAACACCAAAACTTCCTGAACTGTAAGTTAATTTGATGAAAACAACTAAGCAAATAGGTTGCCTGATGATGGACTTATAATCTTTCAACTGGTTGGATGGCTGCTAGCCCATGACAGCACCTGCCTCTTTCTTCAGCTTCAGTTCCATGGCAAAAACGCAACTTCTTGGGATGGCCATTTTTAATATAATTGGCATTTAGAGCAACAGCCATCAGTGGGTTGTAGAGTGCACATACATGCATGAATGTGAGAAATAAATGGTGTGGCTCTTACTGAAAATGTGTGCTACACATACACACAGATCTTCCTATTTTTAATTAAAATGATGATTCCATTATTCTGATTTGTGTGAAATGTGAGCTACTCTTGTCATATCATTTTGATACATTAACCAGCCCAGTCTACATTGTGCTTGATATTAACTCCCTTTCTACTTGATGGTTTTTCTAGTGGCATAATTAATTTCCTCATGGAAGAAAAAATATTCAATCAATTTGGGATTAAATATGAGGTTGAAGGACATTCACAAAAGATAGAACTAAATCTCCTAGCCCACATGCCTTGCTAATTATGACACACTCACATTAAGAACAAGAAGGTGTTCCCTTCCCATGATAAATGGGCCTGAAAATCCTCCCTAGCATTTACTATAAATCACAAAGACCATTAATAAACAGGCAGGAAAAAAAAATGACAGTTTCCACGAGAATTCACTCCCATTCTTTGCCTAAGACTCTCAATGTCATATTTAAAGCCGACATTGGAAATCTTCTATACAGAAGCCCTCTAAGTCCAAAAGCCCAGCTATTCTAAACAGAGTTTCCTATGCCTGTTACTCTGAATGACAGCAAAGGAAACACTGGATCTTCTTAATCCTATAATGCTATCTGCCCCCAAATCTTGCCTACCAGCTAACAGCCACCCTTCTCATCAATGCTAAATTAAGGGAGGTCAAGTGCAAATGAGAGAAGAGGGGGCCACACTTGCCTCATCTTGCACCCAACTTGTTTTAGACGAAAGTCTGGCCAAGCCACCAGGAATAAGATAGCTGAACACAGGGAGCCTTCATCAACACTGACCCCTGTATATGGAATGGCAGGGCTTACATTTGAATCTAGATCAATAGCAACAAGAATGGCAATCCCGTGTCACAAATGAACACAGAGCCACTTAAAAGCTGACCTAGAAAGAAATGGAAACAAACTTAGGCATTTCTCCAAGAACTGGCAGGATCTGTGATAATGACAAACAGGCTGGTAGTAATAAGGTCAGGGTGTTCGGTTTTGTCATTAAGAGGAATCTGTCATGTGGAGAAATTTGTCATGCAGAGAATTTGGGAAATTCAGCAGTTCCAAAGAAGGTAGAATTTAGAATAAAAAGGACTTTAAAAACAGACAATTAAAAATCCCTTGTGAGGCTAAGCAAATAACATTTGTGGTCAGCAGAAAAACCTGGGAACGTGCCTGTCCTGAGAGTTATGTCCATAGCAAGTTACAAGTATAGAGGGACCCCTCCCCGGCTGAGCCCAAACAAAGGTCCATCTTATGGAGTTACAGTGAAGACAAACAACTCACAACTTAGGGGCGTTAAACACGCAGAACAAGAAAGATATGCTCACTAGCAAAGCACATGAGACAAGTACTTTTAGTGAGATGTGACTATGTTTTCTAGCCTGATGGTATCAGTGGTATCTCCAATTCCATTGCAGTTTCCAGGAGTCCACACTGCTCTAGCTTCATCACAACAAGATCCGGGTACATTACTCTGTCAGCTGGAAATGTGGGCAAAAAACAAAACAAAACAAAGCAAATAATGTTGGAAGAAATATTTTCCAGAAACGTTGTATGTTAAAATGTTCCCTTTGACGATAATTATGTTTCAGTACATTATTTCAGACAGCTATGCCCCAATTCAAGGTGTTTGAACGAGAGAGAATGTGTGTGTGTACCCATGTTTACACACTTCAGTGTGTGTGTAGGTGTGTGAGCGTGTGCATGTGCCTCGTGAGTGACAGTATATGTGTGCATACATCTATTAGCTAAAGTCCAAGATGGCTAATACCAAGAGAAGTAAAATAGTTTCGGCATCAGTTAAGACAGCTGGCTAAGAAGTAAAGCAATATTGGGAGCAGTATCATCCTTTAAGTGAGGTACATAATATTAATTTTAAAAATAATGTCGCTATTAGCTGGCTAAGGACAGAAATGTTGACTTATGTAGTACACACTGGGCATTCGACATTTAACAGAGAAGATATTGTTGCTGGCCAATGTTGGCATTAACTCCTATTTGGGTTCAAGTCATGTTTTAAGAGGAGACACAAATGTACATTCACATGTATGAGGACCAACTCTTACTCAAGTCTCATCATATGTTCGTTTTACAAATAATATATAAAGGCAAATAAGTCCAAAAGAACTGAAATGGTGGTTATTTTTCTATCTGTTGGACAAGACTCATTAAGTAGCCAAGGGATATGTGAACTCTTTCAGTTAGCCATGAAACTTGTGAACACTGAAAGGCTTCCAATACATGGGAACAACTTCAGTGTTTGCCAACAGATGAATGGATGAAGAAAATGCAGTCTATGTATTTACAACGGAGTATTATTCAGCCTTAAGAAAGAAGGAAATCCTGCTACTTGAGACAACATGGATGAACTTGGAGGACATTATGCTAAGTGAAATAAGCCAGACACAAGGAAAAATACTGCATAGGCTCACTTACATGTGGAATCTAAAAAAAAAAAGAAAAGAAAAGAAAAGAAAAAGTCCAACTCAGTAACAGAGAGAAGAATGGTGGGGCTGGGTGGTTGGGAGGAAAAGAGATATGTTGGCGAAAGGGTACAAATTATCAGTTGTAAGATAAATAAGTTGTGGGGATCTACTGTACAGCCTGGTGACCACAGTTCATAATAATGTAGTATATACTTGAAATTTGCTAAGAGAGTAGATATCAAGGGTTTCACCACAGAGAAGGTGATCTTGTGAGGTATTGGATGTGTCAATTCGCTTGATTGTGGTAATCATTCCACAGTGTATATGCCTATAAAAACGACACAGTGTACATCTGAAATCTGTACAATTTTTATTTGTCAATCCTACCTCAGTAGAGCTGGAAAAAACTGATAGGCTTCCAGTTGGTGGCTGGACAATGATAAATTCCTGGTGTTGGAGCTATGGCGTATTACAGAATTAACCCACTTTTCTAGTAGCATAGATGACCTAGTAGTACAGATCTAGTACCGATGATCTCTTTGATAGTTTCAGAATTTTTTTTATCTTGTCAAGAAAAATAATAAAACACAGAATTACTTTTCTTTCCTTTTTCCTCTTCCTCTGCCTCATTCTGGTATCTTGTAAAAGTCTCATTAGTCAACATAATATTGTCCATTTTTAATGGTCTTTTCTTTCTGAATTGTATTTAAAATGACTCGAGAAAGACCATTTTTAGAAATGTTTCCAGTATATGTCTCTTTGAATTATCTGAGTCATTAGAAGGGGAGAATTTTTTTCCCCAAATCCCCCCTACATATCTCATATGCCTCTAATCTATGAAAAATAACAAGTCAAATATTGAAAAGTTTTTAATAGTTATATTTCAAACAGTTCTTAGTTAATTCCATTTCAGAATGAACAGGGAAAAAGAACTCAACTTCCTATAATCTGCATGTTATTAACGTTGCCCTAGAAGGGTACGAAAGGGCACAGCCTCAACTGGAACATACAGAGATCTTAATCAAAGCTTCCCTCGTTGTGCTCCTTCTTTAGAGACTGCATCTTCGGGAGCCCATCCTGTGTTAATTGTGTTTCCAAATTGTACACGGATCTGCAAGAGGAGACCAAAGCAACTTTTGCTCTGCGATTTTACTTTCCTTTAATACGATGGCTTATACGCTGTGGTTTATTCATTTATTGGTCTGATGGTTTTTATGAGTTGTGATTCAACATAGGTTCATTTCTAGTATCGTGTTTTATAAAGATATGGAAAATGTAATATAAGTCTGATACAATTATGGTTATGTGCCATGCAAGACAATACTGTAAATATGAGGAGAGTCTGAAAAGCTGCTTAGCAAAATGATCTTAACATACAAGGCAGTGTGAAAATGTAAGAGGAATCTATAATGACGATGAAGATTAGCCATTTGCTCTCTAACCTTATTTACAGAAGCAATCAGAGGTATTCAGGTCGAGTTAATGACCCTGTCTCCAATTAATTCAATTGTCTACAAACAACACTGGTGCAGTGGCTGTCTCAAAGTCTGCCACGCAGTCTCCAAGGGAATACATAAGACTCCATTAAAAGTGACAATAATAATGCATTTATTACTGAAACACTATTGTATTATAAATAAATTCCTCATGTTAAATTATGCTCCACGCTTTAACAGAAATTCAATTACTGAAATAATAAAAAGATGGTGTATTTGCCAAGCGCTTGGACTATAATTTGGCTGCTTAGTTACCAGCGGTTGGCTGTTTTGCAATTTTTCCTTCATAGACTATTTCTTTTGAATAAATGCCAGACTTTTTCATACAAATTTTATGAACAAGTTGCAAAATGAAATTTTGAGCTTTTGAATCCAATTATGAAAGACATAACTAAATCTATTATTGAAAAAAAATTCTAGTAAGCCCTTTCTGCCGTTGTTCAGAACTGTCTGGTAATTGAGGTAAGCACAGGTGCTGCTCATTATGGACCATTGTGCACCATCTGAATTCTGGGAACTGTGGAATTCAGATGGTTTAAACTCTGTTTGTGTGAATAACAAACAGGCCTGATTCTGTGCTTGTTTGTACAAGCTTGTACACAGCTCATTTGGGACTTCGAAGACACCTGCTTACCCTTTTGAAGCCAAAACAGTACCATTTATGTTCTGGCTATCCTTTCGATGACAATTTTGCAAAAGCAACAGATTTTGTGCTCTCCTTTCATTCCCACCATCTCCTCCACCATGTAGTAACTTCAACACATCCTTGTCTTCAGTGATAGGAAAATTAGTTGAGTCAAGCTATGGCAATTATCCAATGATCCAAAGAAAAGAAGAACGAGCTCTTCCCCGGGGAAAGATATCTCTGATGAACCAACTGGTGAAGGTGGACTGGGGACGTGGTTTATTTGCGTTTAGGACTGGATTTTTTTCCCCTTCGTCCCCTTCCTTTTGCTCTGCGCTCTCACATTTGTCTTTCTAATGTCTAGTCTGTCTTTATTTTGTTCCCTAGCTTTATCGAGATATAATTGACATATCACATTGTGTGAGTTTAAGATGTACCACGTGACGATTTGGTACACTTATATATCGTAAAAGGATTACCACAATAGGGCTAGTTAACCCCTCTGTCACCTTGTGTAATTACAATCTGTGTGTGTGTGTGTGTGCGCGTGCACGCTTGCATGCACATGCGTGTGTGTAGTGAGAACATGTAGGATCTGCTTTCAGTCTCATTGCCTTCAGATGGGTCGACTGAAAGCAGAGAATCTTACGATCACAGAGACTTGTTTTCTGCTTTCAGAATGCCAAGGAAAAGCTACTCTTCACTGTGGTCTCCTCTCCCGTCCCACAGGGCCACAGGCCAGTGGCAGCCATGAATTCTGCTGGCTTGCCTGAGGAGGCTAGAGTCTGCACTGCAGGCCTGAGCTTCTGAATAATGTCACACGCCCACCTGAATATTCTAGCCCTGCGGTACTTTCTCGGTGCTATGACGAACTTTAATTATTCAGTGACTTTGCATTTTCTCTTATTTTACTGAGGTCTTACCTGCTATAAAGATAACACCCAGAAAATAGGAACGAAGCAGTTCTGCTGCAGAGCAGAAAACAAATCTAGATTTCTCCAACTCTGGGTCCCCCCAACTGCAGCCCCCCTGGCCCCACCACAATGATTACCCATAAAAGGTGACATTCTAAATCCTATGTTTGTGAATCTTTATGGTGAGAGTTTGCTTTCCTATGCATGCAGGAAATGGATGAAGAGGTAGGGAACGAACAATAAAGAGAAGAAATTATGAATGCAAGATTTTAAGTTTGTTGGTGCAGCCACTGTGGAAAACAGTATGGAGGTTCCTCAAAAAGTTAAAAACAGAACTACCTTACAGTCCAGCAATCACACTACTGGGTATGTACCCAGAGAATACAAGAACACTAATTCATAGGGATACATGTGCCCTACGTTTATAGCAGCGTTACTTACAATAACCAAGATATGGAAGCAGCCCAAGTGTCCACAGACTGATGCATGGATCAAGATGACGTGGCATATATACACACTGGAATACTACTCAGCCATAAAAAGGAATGGAATCTTACCATTTGCAACAACATGGATGGAGTAGAGAGTATAATGGTAAGCGAAATAAGTCAGAGAAAGACAAACACCACATGATGTCAGTCATGTGGAATTTAAGAAGCAAAACAAATGAGCAAAGAGAAAAAAAGAGACTAACCAAGAAACAGACTCTTTCTGTTTTGAATATTTATAGCATTTTATTCATAATGGCCCCAAACTGGAAATCACCCAAATCTCCTCCAACAAGATAAATGGCGGTACATCCCAAATGGAATACTACTCAGCAGAAAACAAGGAACAAACTACTGATACATACAACATGGAGGAAAGAAACCAGACTCAAAAGGATACATACCGTACGAGTCCATTTATATGACACTCTGACAGATAAAACTCCTGTGATGGAGAGTAGATCAATGGCTTCCAGAGGCTGGGATGTGTAGAGGAATCTACTACTAAGGGGTTAACTATAAGGGATTTTTGGGGGTGATGGACTGAAGAAACAGACTCTTAACTCTAGAGAACAAACTGATGGTTACCAGACGGGAGGGGGTGGGGGATGGGTGAGACAGGCGATGGGGATTAAGAAGTGAACTTGTCGTGATGAGCACCGGGTGATGCATGGAATTGTTGAATCACTATATTGTGCACCTGAAACTAATATAACACGGTGTGTTAATAATACTGGGATTAAGATAAAAAAAATAAGAAATAAGAATAAGTAAATTTTAAAAAGCTTTTAGGCTTGAAGGGTCTACTCCAAGACATCCCAAATTCCTGCCACAGTGTTTATAGAATCTGGAATATAATCCTTCCAATTTAGCAAGCACTTTCACTCCAAGCAAGGTTCTGGAGAAGTCTAACAGTGAAGCAGAATAGTCAACCCATGGCCATTTGCAAAGGCACAATGGAGTCTTAACCCAGCACACTGCTAGCTTGACACTTTGTCACACTTCTATTTACCTTGTCCATCAGGCAAAGTTACGGTCATGACAATGCTTAATAAAGCCAGTCAAAGTAGTGATCAGCCAAAGAAAGTCCCTGCCCGTCAGATATTAAATATGACTAATGTGGTTTGACAGTGCTCCACAGAAGGCACATTGCAATCCTACCTTTCCTCTTATCATTACCACAGGAAGTGCAAGGTAAAGCTCTGCAGGAATATAAATAATTTGGAAACCCTCACAGACAATATTCTACTGTGTGTCTCATTTGCACTTAAAAAAAGCTGCCCTACAGACCTTATGTACTTTTAAGATTTATCTGAAAGATATATGAAGAAGACTTCCAGCCAAAAAAAAAATGTACATATTTAATGGAATTAGATCTCTAGGCAAGAAAATGTCAAAAGAAAAGGCGAAATATTAAAGCGAATGTGAGGTGCTCCTTTCCACAGCTTTCCCTCTTTGATAAATATCTTCTGGGATGTCATTTACTAGAAAGTCATGATTTTACAAAACGAAAAAAAAAAAAAACCTGGAGTATAAAATATACTCTCTTTATTGCTGAAGTCAGTTGCTATTTTCTCATTTCTCTCTGAAATCTGCTTTTGTCAGCCAGAGGCCTTGATATTTGCCTTTGTATCTGCCTTTTTATCATTCTTATTGAAAACATGGCAATTATTGTGAAACAGTCAAATTGCAGGCAAGCTTCATGATTACGGGGCAGTCGCAGAGCTGGGGCTCTGTGCTTGCGCAAAGGTCTCATCTCCTTTCCCTCCTCTAGGGGGAGGTGAGTTCACCTGACACTACAGATCACACGGTTGGGGGAGTTGTGTCTTCACCTGAAACTGAAAATCACAGAGTTGGGAGAGGGGGGCAGAGAGAGTTGCAGGAAGGTCTGGGATGAGGCGATACGGATTCACCTTGTCTCCAAGAGCAAAGAGCACCAATAGCATTACCTCTGAAAATGAGCTAGTGAGGTACGGGAGGATGGTAGGAATATGGAATTTCAGCTTGGAAGTTCATTCATGAGAATGAACAGAATTCCCTATATATACATGGAATATATATATATATATATATATATATATATATATATAGTTTCTAATGACAGAAAATTTTAGCTTATTGTTAGCCTATCAACAATCTGCAGCTTATAGTGTTTTTTAAAATTTATTTATTTGACAGAGAGAGACACAGCGAGAGAGGGAACACAAGCAGGAGGAGTGGGAGAGGGAGAAGCAGGCTTCCCGCGGAGCAGGGAACCCGATGCGGGGCTCGATCCCAGGACCCTGGGGACATGACCTGAGCCGAAGGCAGACGCCTAACGACTGAGCCACCCAGGCGCCCCAATATAATCTACAGCTTATAAAGAGAAAGTCTCATATAAATCTAATTTCAAAATCAGTTTCACTCTCCTCTGACTTTGATGCCTGAGTGTGAGACCTACAAAAGTTATTAGGAGGTGGAGCTTATACATCTTCTTTTGTTCAACACTCTTCTACCAAAATCTTTTTTTTAATCACCATTAATATTCACATTGCATGCAGTCATAGAAATACTAATAATATTTAATGTTATTGAGTTTTTTAAAAAGATTTATTTATTAATTTATTTATCTATTTGAGAGAGAGAGAGAGAGAGAGAGAGAGAGGGAGTATGAGTGGGGGGAGGGGCAGAGAGAGAATCTCAAGCGGACTCCATGCTGAGCGTGGAGCCCAAAGCAGGGCTCGATCTCACCATACTGAGATCACGATCTGAGCAGAAACCAACAGTCTAACGCTCAACCGACTGTGCCACCCAGGCGCCCCTAATGTTATTGAGTTCTTAATATGTGACTTGTCTGAGACCTAACAGCCAGTGAACGGCTAGGAAGCAACAATACCGCCGTTTGGTTGTTTTTCTGTTTGTTTTGCCGGAACACATTTTGAAAACTTCTCTATTTCTGCCAATCGTTCATCCATATGTGTATTTTCAGAAAGATCTATTGGAGAACAAGTACTAAAATCTTTAAACATATGCTTTCACAAAATTATTTGCACTCTTCTGTAATGACAATTGAAAATGCATAATGCTTATGAATTATTCTTCAGTTAATATCAGTGGTGATGATGACGATGACTATTAGGCTCCGACAGTGTGCCAGGTCCTCTGCCAGGAAAACCCACTGGATACTATTTGACAGGTGAGAAAATGGAGGTTTAGGCAGTGAAGCAACTTGCTTAAGGATCTCGTTCCCAAGGCTGTGATCTCTTGCTACTATGCTATCCTGCAGGGGTTGGGGATTAATCCCCATACTTAATTTAAATAAAATATCCATCACCGTCAGTTAGGCTTCTGGTTTAGTAAATAACGCCGTTCTAATGGCCTTCCTCTATTAACGATTTCATAATGACAGAGCAGAATCATAGTATCATAGATTCCTGTAGCTATAGATGACGCTGGGGATTTATGAATCCATCTCTCTCACCGAGGCCAATCAGCAGTATGTTCAGTGAGCGAAAGGTCATGTGAGTGAGTCAATCAACCTCCTAACCCCTCCTCCCTTGATAACATCAGCTGTGGCCAATTTGCTTTGGTGGTGAACAGGAGCTGATGAGTACAGACATCCCAGAGAAGGAGAACATTTTATTTAAAACAATCATCTCTTTTATTGTAAGAGCTGGTTAGTGAGAGGCCACAAACCAGGCATTTGACAGATTCAATGGTGAAAAAACCTAACAGTGACAACATGGTGTGTGTGCTTGTATATGTGTGCATATGCTTAAAGCAGACAGTCTCAGGATCATAGGTCTCAGGGGGTGATCACTTATCTGGATTTCTTAATAAGCTTCATAGGTGATTCTGAGGAATGTCCAAACCCAGAGCTGCTGGCTTAAGAGAAACATCCTTATGTATTTTGCACATTTCCCTTTCAATATTAGTATTAGAAAGTCAGCAGGTGACTAACATTCTCCTGGTCCACTTATTGGAAAAGATTATTCCAATATTTCCATATGGTCTCATTGTTGATAATAATCATGATGAATTAGGCAGTTAATAGCAATAGCATTCTTTTTCAAGTGCTCAGGTTAAAAATCTTGGAATCATTCTTGACTTCTGTATTTTTTATCCTATCTGCATTCAGTGAACCCATCAGCAAATGTTATCTGCATTCCCTTCAAAATATGTCTCTAATCCATCCACCAGTCACCACCCTCACCACCATAGTCCAAGCCATCACCATTCTCACCTGGATTATGGCAAGAGTCTCCTTACTGTTCTCTCTTCTTCTGCCCCTGCCCCCCACAGTCATTTCTCCCCAGTAACCGCCATGTGACCCTATTATGACAGAAATCAGATCACGTTTCTCCTTTGCTCAGAATCTTCCAGTGGCTCCCAACTCAGAGTCATAGCCCAAGTCTTTCCAGGGGTGCACCATCTCTTGTACAATGATTCCAAGTGAACACACAGACCTCCTCTGCCAACATTCTCACCCTTACTTACTCTGCTGCAACTGAACTATCTTTTCACTGTTTCTAGGCACACCAGGTACATAGGTACATGCCTGCTCCGGGGCCGTTGCATGTGCTATTCTTCCTCCTGGAATGCTCTTCCCCTAAGCTTCTGCAGGGCTCATGGCCTCATTTCCTTCAGGTCTTTGCCCAGATGCCAGTTCTCAGCGAGGCCTTCCCTGACCACCCTGTGTAATGTTGCGACCCCACCCCATCCCTCTCTAACACTCTTCCCTGATTTCTTTCCATAGCATGTATCATCTTGAAACATATTTTGTCATTATATCCTTATGTCATTTACTGTGTAGCTCCACCCAATAGAATATAAATTCCATGAGGGCAGAGCTTTGGACTGTTTTGTTTCCTGCTGTGTCTCTAGTTCCTAAAACAGTGCCCGGCATTTGGTAGGTATCGGTTAAATATTTGATGCACGAATGAATGCAAATATATGGAAAAGTGTGTGTTTTGTGAATGAGGTAAGACTGGTGGCTTCGATGACTGACAAAGTAAACCACTAATAAGAGATAATAGGAGTAAGAGTGCCTGTTTATTGAGCAACTGCTTTGTGCCAGGGACTGAGTACTTGACATAAATGACCTCAATCCTTACAAGTACTTCTCCGAAGAGATGAGAACAGTGCTGGAACCCAGCTGGACTCAACTGGAGGGAGGGAGTGTATGAGTTTGATGTTGGAGGTGGGCAAGGAAGGCTCCTCAGAGGGTGTATAGCTGGATCCAGCTTCCCAGACACTGAGGCCCAGGTAGCTGAAGTAAGCTTGCCAAGGACCACACAGCTAGTAACTGGAGGAGCTAGTAAGCAAATCCAGGCCTGCCGACCCCAGAGCTCTTCCTATTATGCAGAAGGGAGCAACAAAGAGACTGGAGATGCCCTCAGCTCCTTCTTTCCAAGCCCGAAGAAGCACAGTGGCCGCTGAGCAGGCCTATAGTTTATTGTGAAACCCCAAGAAGGCAAAAGTGGCCCTCACTTGTTTCTAATCTGGAAAATCCTCAGGAGATTAAGTGGCCCCAAGCCATACCCAATCGTGAACCCTATGGTACTCTTGGTCCCATAGGATTCATTCTCAGAAGCAAATCCAAACTCCTAGCATTCCACATGGAAGTTTTCAGAGTGGGACTTGGAGAATGTCTTATCCATCCCTCTCACTCGATAGCAGAACAGACTGGGGGCCCATAGAGAAAAGGGACACACTGAGCTGGGGGCATATTTGGGGGGAGAGTGCCAGTCTCTTGGTTCCCAGTGGATTCTGCTACATATTTGCTATCCTGAGGCTAATACTGGCCCAAGGCACATTTCCTGATATCAGCAGTAGTGGCGACAACAGCAAACAAGAGAGGAAGAAAGCCCCAGTTACATGTCAATAGTAAGGGAATGACAAGCATGGTCGGGTGTAAGGGTGAACGCGATGTGATCCATCGCCACTCCTTTCCTTTTGCAGTGGGTCCTTCTCACAATGGTGTTCGGAGCTGATCCTCCAAGTGTGCTCAGCCAGTCAAAAGATTTGACTTCCTGATGCACTTCCAGAAAGAGAACCCTGCCCCACTCCAAGTGGATACAATGCCTGCAGCAGAATGAAAGCATGCATTTCAACCTTCATCTTATTAAGAAACCTGAGGAAAAGCAAAATAATGTACCTTTGTCTTTTGGAGTTGGCATTAATAAATTTATTTCAATGACATCAGTCATTATAGATGATAAAAGTGGTATAAGACATGCAAATTAGAAGATGCTAACTCAGTGTGATTTGTGTTTATATAATGAACGACTAAGGTTACCAACTGATTGGAGAATTATTATTTATAACTGTACCACCCTGATAAATGGGTTATAAGGGCTGTTATAACCCTCACATGTTTTTCTTTTCTCTCTTCAGAAGCAGACATTATTTAAAATATCAATGCGCTACAATAGGCAGATGGTGTGAAATAACTCAGTGTTGGGAACGTACATCACAAACACGGCTTGCAAAGGAATTCTTAAATGCTCATCTTAGCACAACCACTTGTCCAGCGTATGCAGTCTCTGACGACATGAATGAAACCCATGCCGAGTCCCTGTGTGATGTCAGCTAGCAGCAGCTGTGGAAACAGCACTATCTTGGTGGGACCGTGAGCCTTGTGCTCTTGAAGCCCCCATCAGCAGGTAAGTGATGAGCAAGATGACAGACATTTCTCCAGTTCCACCGGCTGGAGGCCTCAGATTCCTTGCTTTATTTGTCATGTATGTAGTGGTTCGGGACCAATGCAATTGAAATCTGAACGTGCGGATGCCCGTGCTGAAGGGGGACGGAGGACAGAGCCTTTGGAGACAGGGTGACTCTTAGGGCACAGCTCCTAGTTGGCCCTGGCCATTTGAGGTGAACTGGTTTCTAGGCTGGGGAAGGAACACTGGGGCAGTGGACTCTACACAGGCCACAGTGGTCCAGGCTGGTTCGGGGGCACAGAATGCTCCCGCTAGCCCCCCACTAGTTCCGTTCCAGTGTGTAGAAACAGCAAGTGCCCTGCATGACCCCCACCCCCACCAGGACTTCCACTTCCGCTCTCGTTCCCCTCTGGCTGAGAGCTGCGGATGTGGAGCGAGGTGACAGGTTTCCCGGATGATTCATAGAACACTCTCTAATGTCTTCTGCAGGCCAGGGACATGTTGAGGCTTGATGCTTTATCCAGCCCTTTGGCCAATGTATGGGGAGAATAATCTCATGTTAGTTTATAGCTTCTTATAGTTTACACATCATTTGGACAAAAAAAAAAAAAAAATTCTCCCTCATTCCTTCAAGTCCCTTGAAGTAACCTTGTGAGGGAGCCAGCACAGAGATTATGATCCCGGTTGACCAATGAAGAAGCCGATGCCCGTGCAGGAAACGACCCGAGTTCAAGGCCACCGAGCTAGCATGCAGCAGTGTCAGGATGGCCCGGGTCTGTCTGACGCCTGGCTTCTCATGTCCTAGCTCCGCCTGAGGCTGTGATGCTGCACACCCACTTCGTGCACTGGGCAGGACTCGTTGGGTCAGGTCCGTCTGAAGCTGGCTGGGCGCCCTGGCTGGGAACCTCCAGAACTTTTCCGGGCTACCTATGTCATGGAGGTTTCTTCTTGCCTTTGTTTTTGTAGGTGAGGCAAGGGAATAAACACACCTGGGTTCTGGGCTGGCCTCCAGCTTAGTGAAGACCAGTGAACCATCTGCAGAAAGCACCCTTCAGTCATGGAATCGGGATGACTGGGGATTCTGCAACCCACAGAAACAGACATTTCTCTCTGGTCTCAGAGAGGCTACTCTAGACAGAGACAGGTGACAAGGGTGCCCAGTGGAATCTGTGCTGCCACATGATGAAAGTACTTGGGTGAATCACAAGTGATGCAAAAAGACGGAGACTCTTGCCTCAGTTACACGACAGCCTAAAGATAATTACGAGATGTCAGGTTTTCTAAGGGCATTAAAAGAGGCAGTATTACTTTTCATTTGAAGAAATCGGATTGAGTACAGCAGAGATGGGATTTCATTTCATATATCTTCATTAATGGAGTGCTGCTCTTTAAAGAGAAATGTTAACTGAAGGGAAACCAGAAACTACTTTTATTGCTCAGATGGAAATAAAGACCTGGGTAGACTGGCTATGCATTAGCTTGTAATCAACAGTGAATCATAAAGATTCATGCTAAAAGACTTGCATTTGTAATCTAATTAGTTTTCTTACTGTTTGGAGAGATTAATTTAGAGCTAGCACAAGAAATGCAGAATGGCACATGTCTAGATCTGTCAGCTCCTATCTCCAGTCTGGGAGAACTTGAAGATTAAATCTCAATGCCACAATGCCAACGATGACCCGAGTAGAAAAATGTGTAAGGTATGTGGCTCTGGCCATCATCGGACTCAACGAGTGGAGGAGGAGCCTGGCGTCGCGGCGAGAATCCCAGGTGGGGAACCCAAGAGACTCTGTGTCGGGTTCTCAACTACTACTCAATAACCTTTCTAAGCCTCAGTTTTATCATCTGCAGAAAGAGAACGAGGCCTTGCGGATTTGCTGAACCGAGTAGAGAAGATGCATGTAGGATGAGTGGTGCCCAGCAGGAGCTCGGTATAGACAGTAATTATTGCCGCAATCACTTTCAGAAGGCTGGCAGGTCTGCAGACTGTAACAAAGGATAAAAGCATCTGATAGCAGGAAATGCCACGGGAGCCTGCCTCTGTGCGCCATCTTGGAATCCTGGAGTCTGTACGGGCTCTCCAACGCAGGCCCGTTCTTTTGTCTACTCTGTCTCCCAATAATTCATCCAGCATTTCCGAAACTATTTTGAAAGACATCCTGGGATGTCTCCCAAATTTGTTACTGACAAATGATCTTGGGTGGCACCTTCCCAGTCTGTGGCTAAATGAACCCAAGAAGCACTAATTGCTTTGAAGTTAATAAAGACTCTATTGGCTTCAAATAATTGGTGTTTGTTTGGCTGCTATGATTATAGTTATCACACACTCTCTACATAATGTAAGCTGGCAGAAGTTTCTACCTTTTACAAGTTTTAAATCCCAATAGAATTGACAGAAAAAGCTATAACCACAAATTGGTTTGCAATTTTCCTCTTTCTTCCTAGCAAGTCCTGTATGGTTATATTATGAACCTTGCTTCACACAAACTGCTTGTGACTTTTATGGCCCTTTTGTGATCTAAATGGCTATCTCATAAGATATTCCATTGCAGCTTCTTTTTCAATTGCTTTTACTGCGAAATGCCCTTGTGGAGAGTTCTGGGGACCATTTCACACTCTTATGGTATTGATTTGCTAAACCTGATGATAGGTTTATATTTAAGATACAGTCTTGTATATAAATAGAGTGGGAAGCTTATGAAAAACAGAGCCAAGGCGTCCATGGAGGGGATTTTGGATACCATCTGAATGTTCTGGAAGACAAGGAGAACCCCTAATTATCTCTGCATTCATCTCATAAACTCAGTACATGGCAATGCCATGTGAACACTGGAAATTCTTACCCGATATTATGACGCTCAAATGAAGTCCAAGTTAACAGTGAATACATAAAAACATGATAATATTATTTGTTCAGCCTACTAAAGTAGGGAGTCTGGCGGTGCTTTCGTCATTAACATTTTTCATGACCCTCCATGAAAGAAGCCAACATCTGGCTGGGACGCAGAATGCACGGTATCTCTTTGCCTGTGACTGAATCGCTGTTCAGTGTTCAAAATCAGAACCAAATGCAAGAGACTAGCTGGAGGCCCTTCACCTCGAGTCCAGCCTTCATTTGGCTTCATGTGCGTTCTGCAGGCTGCAGTGTAACGAGAATGAGGCTGAGCACGAGTCCTGGCAAGAAGTGAAAGAGAAGAGGTTTCTGGGAAAACCTGTAAGACAGAGGGAGGCAGGCAGAGTGAAGAAGAAAGAGAAAATGTGATGACAGAGACAAAGGCGAGAGAAAAAAGTAGAAAGAGAAGAATGATTTGTGGTAACAGAGTTACTTATTGAAAGAGGAAGATGATGGAACTTATCGGTCTGGCTGCTGTAAGGTCTCTGCCAAGACATAACTCCCGCCTTGAACCCAGCCCCAGCTGTACTCCCTCTTGTGCAAGATTTCCAGCCACAGCGTTAGTAGCTTTACTATATGTCCATGTTCAAGGTCCCAGTTTCTTTTCCTTCCAGAATCTATCGGTTCTCTGGATAAATTGAAAAGTGTAAGCCTTGGGCATAGTGTAAAAAAAAAAAAATCCTAACGTTACTCGAAGTGGAACCGAAAGGTAAACCGATGGTTGGAATTCATAAAACAAAACAAAACAAAACAAAAAAACCCCCCTCAACCACAATCAGTAGAGGAAATGAGGCCTTACGTCTCAGGGTTGGAGAATCTTAAATTATCAGGGAAGAAACAGAGCTGGGAGGAAGGCATCAGCCGAATGCTTTTTAGATTTTTCAATTAGAGCATCAGGGAAGAATTCATAAGCTGTGCTTTCCATGTGACATCGAGGCTTTTATTCTAAGAGGTCACCCAAATAGATCCACCAATAAGCTTCCATTTGAGTGACAAAAATCAATGAATATGGATTGAAGTGGGGTGGGCAAGGTTCAACTGCCGGGAAAATGGCGAGGAGGTCATTGCAATTTGGCGATGCTTTGATGTGGGAGAGAGTGGATTGCTGCGAACACCAGCAAGATGGACTCGACCACATATCCTCTATAATTATGAGCTATAAATTCCACTTTGCGTTCTCCATATGCTCCGTCTTCATTTAGAAACGATGGCATTCATGGCCGCTTCCACCTCAGCTCTGCAAGGAAATTGATTTCCCCACAGATACTCAACAAAAGCGACTCCTATGAACTTTAAAGACTTCCCTTTCTGCTTTGCATAGGAAAGGTGATGTGACTTGGGGAGGGCGTCTCCCTCCTGAGCTATAAGCACCATTTGGACAATGTTAGTAGCAAGGAGCTCATGCACCCAGTGCGATGCAGACTTTCTACCCAGCCTTCTCGTTTTCAGAAGAGACCGAGTAAATAGAATTGCCAGGCTTTGATGTGGCGAGGCTGTTTTTGGCAGAGAACACCAACGCATACTTTGTTATTTTCTTTTATGACACAGCAAGCTTAGAACTCAAATGGAACTCGCAGTACAGCCTTGATGCTTCCCCACCTCCCAACTTACTCTTTGCATGGTGCGCAGAACATGGGAAGCAGTAGAGCCGCCAGACAAGGCAAGGAAAATAACTAGAAATACCGGATCAGCTGAACTGTGCCTTGCTTTGGGGGCAAATGCTCCAAGAACCTGCATCCAGCAGACTCAGCAGATGTTTATTCAGCAGTTGCCATATGCCAGGGATTTTTATACACATTATTGGAGGCATTCTCCCATTTTAGAAATAAGGAAACTAAGGCTGAGAAAAGTTAAGGAAATTGCCCAAGGCCACAAAGCTAGCTAGGTTTCCAATCCCAGTCTTCTGACACCAGGTCCAGAGCTCTTGCCACTGAACCCAGCCGGTGGGCTTTCCAATACAGGGACCAACATCACGGCAGACACGCGGACAGCTACACTCTTCCAAGGGCCTTACGCATCATCAACACATTTATTCTCCGTCGCACCCTGTGGAGCAGGTTCTATCATTATCCCCATTTTCCAGATGAGAAGGAGGCAAAGAGAAGTGAGACAAATCTGCCCAAGCCACCTGGTGGGGAAGGGCAGCGCCAGGGTTTGAATGGACACTACAGCCTGTGCTCGTGACTTCTCCACACGGTGCCTCCTTCACCCGGGCTCTCTGGAAGCCCCTCAGAGAGGGCTTGGACTCCTGAGGCCAGGGCCAACAGCCAGAATTGTGCTGTGCAAGTGACCTCTAGCATCCCTTGGGACAAGTGTGCGTGTGTGTGACGCCCTGTGGAGATGCTATCCCAAAGGCTGGAGGTTGCCTTCACTATTTCTTGCATCCATTCATCGAAACAAATATTAAATGCCTACCGTGTGCTAGACACTGACTCTCTATAAATTGGTTACAGAGCTCAAGTTATTTTTCTATTTTTTCTAGTCTTCTCTAAACATAGAGATGACAACAACGTGTCCTTATGAAGCTATCTTTAAAATTTGCCCGGGTGGTGCAGTCAGTTAAGCGTCCAACTCTTGATCTCCACCCAGGTTTTGATCTCAGGGTCGTGAGTTCAAGCCCTGCGTTGGGCTCTAAAAAAAACTGGAATAAAACAGCTAGATATTCTCAGATTTCTCCCTACGGCTGCTCAATGACAGGAAGCTGCACATTAACAGAAAGGATTCATAGATTAGACAAGATCAGAGCTGCCTAGAGCCTCAGAGCTCATGCAGTTCCCGCTTTCATTTGATTGAGGGGGCAACGGGGGTCAGCTGGACAGCAGCTTTGAAAAGCAAATTGTTAAAATGATTCCATCTAGTACCACACAGATCTACTTTTTATCACTGTCTGGGCAATGGTTGGATTTGGGGGCGTGTGCATCACTTCTGGAGTAGATCTGGCTGGGTTGTTTGGTGATATTCAGCCTATGAAGACCCTCTTGGTAACACCTGACACAGACGAAGAGCATAGCCTTTAGACCTCAGCGGAAGCTGTACCAGCCCACATTATGCAAAGGTTGCTGGAGCCAGCAGGATTTGTGTGTGTGTGTGTGTGTGTGTGTGTGTGTGTGTGTGTGTGTGTGTGTGTCTGGTGGTGGGGGGGGTTGTGGGGGCTTGGCTTGATTCTAACATTTAAAAAAATTATTCTGTATCCCACTTAGGTTGGCATCTATCTGGAAGGGGAAGCATCTGTATATATGACCCCCCCCACACACCACCCTGCAACTAAACTCTAATGCCCCTGTGGGCGGGTGCTGGCATCCCCACTTCGGCATCGCCTATGGTGTCTTGCAGAGTAGAGGCTCAACACATTTCCATTCAAGTGCATCAAATCATACAGAATGCTTTCCCTGGGCGAGGGAGTAGCTATCCAAATGATCTCCATTTTCACCATCCCATAAAAATCAAGCACTGTTCATCTAGACGGAAGGCATGACATACAGGTCAGAACTCTGAAGCCAAACAGGTTTGCCTTTAGTGACAGAGATGTTTGCTAAAAGTACACACAGGCAACACATAAACACACGTATGTGATAGTGTGTCGTGTTTTTGTTTTTTCTTTTACAACCCTCACTATTCTCTTTGCATTAGTTGGTGGGTTTAATCACGGTTGTTGGTTATTAATTAGGCCCCCGAAGCAAATAAAAGTGCATGCAGTAGAGTTTCTGTTTTGAGTTCCCACAGTTGCCCTTCTACCTTAAGAGGATTTGAGGCTTAACCATCTGTAGAAAGGTGAGATTCAATTCCCTTTCTATAGAAAAACCGAAAATACGGGGGTTGTTTCTAATGTTATTCTATCTACTGTCAATAGCGCTGAAGTCTTAAATATAATTGGGCCCCTTTAGCTGCTGGCGATTGCCAAAGTCTAAGCTGTGGCTCCCTTTTGACATAGCCCACTTTCTCCACCGAAGATAACCATCCCAGAGAATCACCCCTAACCTCCTTTTTCTGTAACAAATCCATGCAGACAGTCCTCCTTCTAAGGTCTAGATACGCACCAGCCTCATAAACACATGCAGTCAGATAAGCTTTTGGTTGACTTTAGAAAGTGATTTGGGACCCTGTTGAGAGGAGTGTGTGGTACATGGCAGATTCCCTGGCAGAGAATAAAACCCTTCTAGGCAGAGGCTATATACATCCTACAAAGCAAGTAATTGTGTGTTTTCCTAGGAGTTGAAGTATTTTTCGATTCCCTACGCTCTATCTGTGGGACCCTGTTCAACTCTGCTAATGCACACTGCGATTTTTCACATATGCCCATATTTGATCTGTCACACATGCTTTGTTTTTACTTACTAGTAAGTTAGACATGGTTTGCTGCGTTTCAGTTTCCAAATTTCAGCAAACAGCAGTAGAGTTTACTATTCATGCACTTAGATCTCACATCATAAAGCTGACCTTGGAAGTCATTTATTTATTGGGAAGCCACCTTTTAACAAGGTGCTTTTGGCAATTCAGGGACAAGACCCCTTGTGCCAGGCATCTAGGCCTATAAGGTGCAAAAGTAAACCATTTAATCCTCAAATCTACAAGGTCTGATAAAAGCTGTCGGTAATTGTATCAAACCATAATTTCGTCTATTACATATGTGTCGTCGTGGTACGCATTTGGTTTTGAGGCATAAACTCCCCAGAGTTGTTGGTGTGTGAATGGAATGATTTGTTTCATTATCTCAGAAATGTCTCTGTGCTTTATAAGGGGCACCTGTGTAACAATGAGGACGGTGAGGGCCAAAGGACATTAATGCACGAAGAGCGCCAGCCAATTGCTTTGCTCTGGCTTCAAAATCTGTCAGTGAAATCTGGCAGAGTCATGTGCTTTCCATAATACACTTGTTCCCCCGCCCGTGGCTGTTGGCTCCCCGCAAGCCAATGAGCTGTTCTGAGTTTGAAGCAAGAGACTATACCTTGGCCAAGAGGAAGCAGGGTAATGAATAATGAATGCCCTCTCCCTTTTGCTGGTGGGGAGGGAGAGGGATGGGAGGGCTCTTCACAGATGACTGACTCTGAGTGGTGGGCAGAAGACTGGAGAACAGAGATGGTAAGTGGGCAATGATTTAGAATCAAGTGTTGGTGGGGCGCCTGGGTGGCTCAGTCAGTTGAGCGTGCAACTCTTGATTTCGGCTCAGGTCATGATCTCTGGGTCATGAGATTGAGCTACATCAGGCTCCGTGCTCAGTGGGGAGCCTGCTTGAGGATTCTCTCTCTCCCTCTCCCTCTGTCTCTCCCCCCTACTCTCTTAACCTCTCTCCAATACATACATACATACATACATACATAAAAGCTTTAAAAAAAAAGAATCAAGTGTTGGTCTTTTGCTGGGAACATCCTATTAACTGGGAAGACGGCAGGGATGTCTGATTGCCTACTACGAAATAGCACTGGGGTCTCTGAACCCCGTTGGCAAAGTCATTCCAGTATCTGAAGAGACAAAGGGAGGGAAAAGAAAGTCTTTAGATAGGAACTACTTTCCATTTTGTCTTCTTTTTCCAGAGAATGCAAGAGAGTAAGATGAAGCAGATTCACTAAATTCCCCAAAACCAAAACGATACTCCATGAGGACCAAATGGTACAGCATTTGAATTATTCTTTAGCCACAAATTAGCACCTTTTAAGAGCTTCATGTTTTTGAGCCACTGATTTTTGATAAAGCCTGATTGGCAAATGTGAGAACAGATGTAGGTGTGCCAGATGGTTTTTCCAGACTTACTCAGGTTTAACTGCCAGACTTTGGGCCAACTAAAGCTGAGAAAATTAAAGAAATAATTTATTCTCTTTCTCCTGACTCTGGGGACCATTCCCTCCGTGCCCCCCAGTTCCTGTACTGGTGTGCGCTGACATCCATTTGGGAGAGAATCACTTATTCAACTTCCCGAAACGCACCGAAAGAGGGAAAACAGCAAATAGTTTCAAAAAATGAAAAGATGCTGAAAAATAGTAAAAATGCCAATTATCAGTTATCCAAGATTTTATGAGAAAACACTTGATTCCTTTGAGCCAAACAGTGTTTACAGTGGCAGCAACGAAAATTCTAATTTTGTGCTCTAATGAACACAAAACAATCCATACTCAACCTTGGCAAAACTTATAATGACTGTGTAATTGAAGTGACTTTGTCATATTAAAATATTTCATAAAATTACAGGAAACTGCCAAGAAGTAAGAATACAGACTGGGAAGCCTTGGATATATGGTACAATAGCCACACTGTCCCATTTTCTAAGTAGAATGAATCGGTTTACAGAATTAAAGAACACCATTCATACTTAACACCAGCTTACCAAGCCATACGATGTGAGATGCTTTTGAGAAGGATCCACATGATGTTGTCATTTTATTCTAAGCATTAAATATCAAGTCGTAATTTACTTTTGTTGATATCTCCAATATACTTAAAATGCTATTAAATTCTTCCTCAGTAGACATTTGGAATGTAAAAAAGGGAAGGCTTTCCTGTTTTCCTGGTGACAGTCCTTGGTCAGAGTCAACTCACAGGTCTCACCCACCATAGAGGCTCTGGGGAATCCCAGACTCCAGCATGGTTGTAAGAAAAATTGAAATCACAGTGATTCATGAATGTAAATGCACAGATTTGGAGAGAACCTTGATTCCACCCTGGTTCAGAGACTTTTGGATAGATTCAAGGCCCAATTCCCAATCCCATCCTCTCAGGGCTCTTGAATTTAGAATTGGAAATATCCACTTCTGTACTGAGCAAAGGTTTTTGTCTTGTGTCCCATAGGCAAAGTCCAAATACTGGCTCAAGGGCTGCCTTCTAAACTAGGAGGCAGTGTCTATACAAGTCAAGTGAGGTTAAAAAAATGTGTAAATGGGACCCAGAATAGCCAAAGAAATCTTGGAAAAGAACAGAGTTGGAGGAATCACACTTTCTAATTTCAAAACTTACTACAAAGCTATAGTTATCAAGACAGTGTGGTATTAAAATAAGGATAGATACATAGATCAGTGGAACAGAAATAAGAGCCCAGCCATAAACTCTCACACTTAGGATCAACTGATTTTTGACAAAGGCCTCAAGACAATTCAATAGGGAAAGAATAATAGTCTTTACAGCAAATGATGCTGGGACAACTGGATTTCTACATGCAAAAGAATGAAGTTGGACCTTCACCTTGGACCATACATAAAAATCAGCTCCAAATAGATCAAAAACCTAAAAATAAGACCTAAGAACTAAAACTCCTGGAAGGAATCATAGGTGCAGACCTTCATGATATGACAACTAAAGCACAAGGAACAAAAGAAAAACAGCAGATACACTGGATTTCATCAAAATCAGAGACTGTTGTGCCTTGAAGTACATCATCGAGAAAGTGAAAAGAACAACCCACAGAATAGGAGAAAATTTTTGCAGATCATATGTCTGATAAGGGACTTGTAGCTGGAACATATAAAGAATTACTACAAATAAATAATAAAAAGACACAGGACCTGAACAGATATTTCTCCAAAGATATAAAGTTGGCCAATAAGCACGTGAAAAGATGCTTAACATCATGAGGTAAATGCAAATCAAAACCACAGTAAGTTCTCACTTCACACCTGCTAGCATGGCAATAATCAAAAGACAGATAATAACCAGCGTGGGTGATGTTGTCAAACAAATGGGAGGCCTCATATACCACTGGTGAGAATGTGAATGGAGCAGCCAGTCTAGAACAGTCTGGCAGGTTCTCAAAAGGCTGAACACAGAGTCACCATATGACCCAGCAACTCCACCCCTAAGTATATACCTAAAAGCGCTGAACAATATATGTTCACACAAAAACTTGTGCACCCATGTTCACAGCAGCATTGTTCACAATACCCAAAAGGTGAAAACAACCTAAATGTCCATCAGTTGACGAACGGACAAACATGAGGTGGTCTAGCCATAAGATGCAATAGTATTACTCAGCCATAAAGAGGAGTTAAGTACTGATTCATGCCACAGCCTGGATGAATTTTGAATCTGTCATGCTAAGTAAGGGAAGCTGGACACTGAAGACCACACTTCTGTGGAATGCCCAGAAGAGACAAATCCACAGATACAGAGTGGTAGGGGCTGTGTAGAGGGAAGAACGGGGAGTGACGGCTCAATGAGCTCAGGGTTTCCTTCTGGGGTGATGGAAATGTTCTGAAGTTGATTGTGGTGACTGTTGCACAGATCTGCGAATGTGCTCAAACCCACTGAACTGTACACCTTAAATCAGCAAACTGTATGTTATGTGAATCATATCTCAAAATAGCTATTCTTAAAAATTGTGCTATCATCTCCAAAACCCCACTTTACATGTCTACTTTTAGAAAGTTTTAAGAGAGGGATAGACATTACAGGGGATGCTGTATTCGTATTTAGCTGATTCATTAGACCATAATTCCAATTTTCCAGTTCATGTTACCTGCCTCCATTGTGGCTGTGGCTTGAGGACTCTCTTCTCAGGACCACTGCCTGCTGATTCAGACTAGTGGCCCCTTGATGGCCCCCTTGGCAGGCTGGTGAACCTCCCAGGTTGTGCCTCAGGGGCTCCACATACCAACAGTAGGTTGGCTTAAGAGACTTCTGTTTCTGGCTCAGGGGGCTGCCCCCAAATGAGAATGCCTTTGCTTAACCCACTGATGAGTTGACATCATTAATGCAACCCAGCTTTACTTACTGCAGCATATCTCAAAGTAGATTCTGAGATTCCATAGACAAAAGCCTTCTAGGTCAAATGAGCCTGGGAAGCACTGCAGTAAACTACATATCGCCCTCTAGAGATGCATGATGTACATTAGAATATTCAGGGTTCAAAGTCGACTTAGAAGAAAACTTTTGTAACCCCCCATTTCCCATATGTATTTGACTTTTCTTCACCATACACCCTCATCCATGTACATATGCCTGTTTTGTCTCCTGAACAGCACCTATTAACATCCTTCAGGACACTCTTCATGGACCACACTCTGGGAAAAGCTAACTTAGCCCATCCAATTAGCTGAAGGAAGAGAGAATCGTGACCTTGAAGCTAAACCTTAAAAAGAAAAAAATGAACATGGAGGCACAACACTCAAATCCCTAGAATAATGATTCTTGACCTTTTCCACATCTTGGTCCACATAGGAAAGGACTAGAATAGTATGGTTTGCAGTCAGGAGACCCCGGGGCTCCTGGACCCTGCCACCCCAAGCTTTACAAGGATCAGTATATCTGCATTTCTGTCATCTGTGCCCCTAAGAAGTTGCAGGGAAATTCTGCTCTAGACAAACTACCGCAAAACCAGCCTCATTCAATTCTTTTCATGTTTTGAGAGTGCGCAAACTGTGGAGGTGATACCCGACTTCTCTGGACGTCGGAGTATCTGTACGTGGTATCGCCATGTTTCTCCCGTCTCTGTGAGACTGGCTATAGTTTTCTTGAGGTGGGAGGAAGCAGGTAGAGCAAAGGGGTGATTGAACATCAAACTGCTAGATCCAGGAACAGAACCAGATACTTTGAGGAATCCGACTGGGCATGTTTACATCTAAGCACCTGGAACTTTTTCCCATCTTTATTGAGATATAATTGACATATAATGTTGTGTAAGTGAAGGTGTACAACATGATGATTTGATAGACTATATTGCAAACTGGATACTACAATAAGCTCAGTTAACACATCCATCATCTCACATAGTTACAATTTGTGTGTGTGGTGAGAACTTTTAAGATCTAATCTTTTAGCAGCTCAGGTATACAATACGGCATTATTTACCACAGTCGCCGTGCTATGCATTAGGTCCCCAGAACTTATTCATCTTCTAAGTGGAAGTTTGTACCCTTTGACCACCTTCACCCATTTCCCCATGCCCCCTCCCCTGACAAGTACCAATCTACTCTGTTTCTATGAGTTTGGGTTTTATTAGATTTCAAATATATAAGTGAGCTCACACGGTATTTGACTTTGTCTGTCTTATTTCACTTAGTATAATCACCTCAAGGTTCATCCATGTTGTCGCAAATGGCAGAAATTCCTTCTGTTTTTTCTGTGGTTGAATAATATTCCATCTTATATCACATTTTCTTTACTCATCTTGGCTGTTCCCATGCCTTGGCTCTCGTGAATAATGCTGCAATGAACACGGGGGTACAGCTATCTCTTTGAGATGGTGATTTCACTTCCTTCACATATATTCCTAGAAGTGGGATTGCTGGATCATACGGTAGCTCCATTTTTAACTTTTGGGGGGGCCTCCGTACTGTTTTTCATAGTGGCCACACTGATGTACACTCCCAACAACAGCACACAAGGGTTCCCTTTTCGCCACACCTTTGTTATCTGTTTTTTTTTTTTTTTTTTTATAAGAGAACACTCTGTTATCTGGTCTTTTTTTTTTTTTTATAAGAGAACACTATGGTCTTTTATCTGTTTTTTTTTTTTTAATAAGAGAATACTATGAATGGTTCTCATCGTGCTATTTGCACAGGAATCTTGGTTACTCAGAACTTCTAGGTGCTTTGCTCCGGTTAGTGAATCGCTGGTGGCTGAGTCATGGAAGAAGGATTAGATTATACCTGGCATTGTTTCTTGTCAAGCGTATTCACTCTCTCCTAATTCCTCAAAAATCATTCTCCCTACATTTGATAGTTCTGTTAACCAAATCAGTTTGATTAACCAGAGCACTTCTTTCCCCAGGCCTGTCAAATATCAAAAGCAGAAATATAACTTTATTTTTTTTTTCAAACATGGAGATTTTGTTTTTATCATTCATTGGCTGCATTACTCTTGTTTGGGGGAATCTGAGGTATATTTATGATTTTTTGCAGCAGTAAAAATTATTTTAAAAATCAGATTTCAGAAGGTTTCACAATATACTTTCACCTGAAAGACAAATCCAATTCGACATGAAGTTTCATTACAAGGAAACTGTTACATGTGATGACACTGGTTATTGAAAATTGAAATGAAGTGAGGGGAAGCTCACACCAACATGTATGAGATTCTGCTTTCTTTGAATGACACAAAGAACTCAATATATCTAATCATCTCTGTTATGTGCACTGGGGAACTGAGCTCCTGTAATATTGCACAAGGTTGCTTCTTGATTGCTGGAAACCCAAGTACTAAGCTAGACGCCGCTGACATCAGTACTTAAAAAGCTTTGTGTGCCTGTTGGATCATGGGAATCGTTTTACTTTCCCTCTCTTGGTTAAAGTAAATAATAGTACTAATCTGGGCACGAAACTCATAAAAGAAGGGTGCCAACCAGTCAGCACAGACCAGCCGTTTGGCTTTTACTCTCAGTGCCTGAATGATTTCGAACTCAGTGGTAGGCATTAGGCACATCGTCTCTGATCAAGTTTTCTTGTGCTCTGATGAGTGGCCTAAGCACTGAGACATTTAACAGGAGCACAACAGGGGGAATCGTCTCTCTCCTGCCTACTTAGGTTTTGCCCAAGAAACCAGAGGACTACTGCCTCTCAGGGGATGAGCGTCCCCTCTGCTCTGTTTCCCTCTCTTGTGCATTAAACTATTCTTTCTGGCTTCCCCCACCCAACTCTTCTGCCTTCATGAATCAAATCCGCTCTCAAGGACCTTTCCTCCAGCCTTCAGAGTCAATGTCACTCCAGGGTACCAGAGTCCCCCAATGTGCGGCTTCTCTATCAGTTTCCTCCTTCCTTTCTTCTGTCCTAGAGGCTCAATATATTCCATCTATAGTATTCTCAATTTCCACTTGGGGGAGGAGTTCGAGAGCTGGGGTACATTTCTGAATTGGGGTCTTCTGGTTAGTTGTGCTGCACTGTGCCATCAAGATAACTCTGGATTCCTTTTACAGTTAACAAAGTCAACAAGTGGGAAATGATTGATAGATGCACCATGCCTACAAAGGTAGCATGACAGCTTCAATACACAGTACCACCCTCCTCTGTCCTCTTATCTACCCTCCATAGTTCTGCCCTGTCGTCCACCCAGGATCTTTGAGGACTTAAATCATTACACAAAATGGTTTTCTGGTAAGCATCTGAAGTAAAAACTACAGGGAGTCCGGCCACGACTAATAAAACATTTCATAAGCATGTTAAAAGCTACAACTTGATTACTGACCTGTTAGCCAGTAAGTCCCTAACACAATTCAAAGTCAATTTCCCTATGTCCAGTTATTCTACCCGGCCTGAAGGATTGCTACTGAACGTGCTGCCTGGAGGAATGGAAAGATTGGGAACCGGAACAGTGCATGCCCCTGGCACCAGAAAATTCTGTCCCGTAGAAAGTCTCCTCCAGAGGTGATTTTCCAATAAAATCGGCCTCGATTATTGCAAGCACAAGAGCAATCCCAGAGGGAGGAGATCAGGCAATTCAATTCTAGGAAATGCCGTATGAGGCAAAATTTACCTTGTAGCAGTGTTATTTCCTAAAACCTCGTCTTGTGTTTTTGGTTTCTTTCATACATATCGATATAAAGTGAGGGAAACTGTTTCAATGCCATCACTGAGATGTGACCAAAGAACGTAATGACAGTACTTACATATTCATGAAATTAACATGAAACGAAGGAAAGCTTGTTTACTTTTACCCCTTCTCAGAGTTACTGCCTACACTCTCGTGGCTTGAAATGTCTGTTAATCTGTGTGTCAAGCCTGGCTGAAGGACCAGCAGAGCCAACCAACTCCTGGGATGATCGGTCCGTGGGGAAAGTTACCAAAAGCTTCTTCACGCTGTGCCAGTGAAGCATGGTGGGAAGGAGGAAGGGGAGATCGGGGGCTTCTGAGGCTCCCAGCTCTGAGGAAGAGGGCAAGTGCGGGTGTTTTGGCACTGGCTGCTGTATGTCCCATCCTGCTAATTTCTGAGCATCAGGATGGCCTTCCAAAAATAGGAAATAGCACGTGTTGTCAGCTGTTAGTTTAATAACCTTTCTGTTTTCTTGTCCCATAGTGACAAAAATGTGCCTTCTGTCATTCTTGAAAATGCTTAATGACATCTAATGCAGCCGCCCGTGCATAACCCCAACCCATAGGAAGGCCGACATCTTTACCCCTGTGCCCTACCTTCAAAAGCAAGAGTGGGAAGATACCCTGAGTAGGAAGGTGGGTATAGACCAGAGGAAGGAATCATCCATTATCTGTGCAGTAAAATTCTAGTGCTATAAAGAGCGTAAACTGAACTTTAAAATGCCTCAGAGTTAAACCAATATGGAATACAGAATATTTTAAAAGAAAGCTTGGTTCCTTTCCAGGAAAAGTTAGTAACTCGTGCGAGGGCTAATAAGGAGTTCAGTAATTGTCCAAAGGGCAGTGCAAAATCAGGCCTGCTCTAAGACTAAACTCATACTGAACTCAGATGGCTGAACTTCAGAGCTCCCTGCCCCGGCCCCTGATGCCTACCATTAGACAAATATTGAGCTATCCCAGTCTCTCTGGGATGTGTCCAATTTGTTTACCTGTTCATTCATTCAGGAGAACATGTATTTGGGGTCTCAGTGCACCCCATGTAACCGAAATTCCCGGTCAGACATCAGAAACAGAAAGAGGACCACGATACATACAACTTCAAAAAGCCCTGCTTCTGCTTCTGCTCTGCTATCAGGCAGTGTTCACGAACCATGCTCCGGGATTTCTGTCCCTGAGCTGAGGTCTTGAAGAGGTCTTCTTCTTCAAGTGCCCAGTGGTTGTGGCTGGGCAGGTGGGGTAGCTATGGTGAGCCCGCATGCAGCGGGACACCCAAACGCACACTGAGAACGGTACCTTATTCAGTTAGTACTCTATGCCAGGTACTGTTTGAGGTGCTAGGGTTACAGTAGTGAATACGAAGTTCTCGCTCATATGGACTTTACATTCTTATGGGAAGTGACCCTAGAAAACAGAGAGAGAGAGATGACAGCTAGAGAGATGGATCTGATAGACAGATACAGTATGATAACTGCTAAAGTGGAAAAGAAAAAGAAGGCTAGAGGGGATGCTGAGGGTACATGTGGGAGGAGTTGCTATTTTGCATGGGGTGGTTGTCCGATGCTGTCGTTCTTTGCAACAAAGCCTTTAAAATTCCTCTTGGAGGGCGCCTGGGTGGCTCAGTCGTTAAGCATCTGCCTTCGGCTCAGGTCATGATCCCAGGGTCCTGGGATCGAGTCCCACATCGGGCTCCCTGCTCGGCGGGAGGCCTGCTTCTCCCTCTCCCACTCCCCCTGCTTGTGTTCCTGCTCTCGCTCTCTCTCTCTCTCTCTCTCTCTGTCAAATACATAAATAAAATCTTAAAAAAATAAAAAATAAAAAATAAAATTCCTCTTGGAGGCATTCATTATCCACAAGAGAAAATCACGATTATTTTGAACCAATAGCCATGGTTCATTTCCTTGACTGACCACTTTTTCAACACCCATGGCTCTGCGTCACCATCTTGGATGAGTTTTGCAAAGTTAAAGCCACATTCAAAGATTTAGCACCCATCGCTAAGCACCAGCGGAAGAAGCTCACATGCGTGTGACGGCATTCTGCACGTTGATCTCTCAACGTGATCTGTCAACGTTGATCTCTCAAGGCTTTGCACAACAGTGTCCTTCCGCCACCGTAGGGGGGCCCTCATTGGGGTGGATTTAAAAACATAGCATTTTTCTAGTTGCTTCATATATGTAAACGGATGTTTCTATAGTGCTAGGAAATAGCAGGGTCTCCGTGTTTCCTGTAAACATCCTCCCCTACGATCTTGTTTCAATCACGTCAAAACCATTTTTGGAAATAGGTGGGGTTTAATCTATATCTGAGCAGTGTACGTCCATACGTGTAGACAGTGCATACTGTCTACACCTGCACCTATTGTTAAAGCAGGTTTGTGAGCGGCTCTAATTTGCTTAGTAAACTCTTGCATCAGGGTGGGAGGCGAGTGAAACTTCCACTTAGCCAGTGTGGATAGTAATTTACATCTCTAGTGAGTGGGAGAGAGATGAATAAGGTGTGTCTAGTGGAGGTGCTATTAGCAGATTCCTGGCAACTCACACTGAAGGGTCTGACGATGCATAGGCAGGGAGTAGGAAGGAGCCCCCTGCCTGTCCTGGGCTTCCATGGAGGTATATAATCATACCCTCCCTGAAGCTGCTAAAAAATAAGCAAAAAGCCACAAGGCTTTTCTGAAATGTTTTCCCCAACCATGTGGAACGCACATGTGGGAATATGGTCTTGGGAGAAGGAAAACAGTCAAACATTAGCAGGTGATGAGGACAGGGAGACAGAAGAAAAGATTTCAGAACTTCTAGAGTTATGGCTGCTCTGCCTGCCCATCACCACCGATTCCATCCTAGATTTAAATTACTATGGATCATGAGGGCATATTGAGGCTCAGAGTATATAAACGTGTGTGTATAAAAAACTGGGTTATAATGACATGTAATCTATCCCCATATGCTGTAAATTCTACAAATGGAAGCACTTCCCTGTGGGAGAATGGTTTACCTTTTTTTTTTCTTTCTTTTTTTAATGGTGGCTTTCTAGACAACTGCTGTTGGTTTCGGCAAAAGCTTTAATAAAGCAGAAACTCTTTACTTCCTGTTTCAGTTCCTGGCCAAAGGGAGTCATTTCCGTGGTTCTCCGTTCTCCCTCCCACAACTAGTAGTCAACTAAATAATAACTTATGACCCCAGGCTCTTGACTATGAACATATTTTTCGGGTGATGGAGGGCTGATTTACTGTTCGAAGCCCCATGCATAGTTATCGTGGGAGCATGCCTCATTTCCCTAGAAATCAAAATAGCCCTACTGTGCTTACGTCTGTGGCTGATAAAAATACATTCAGAAAGAATTTTTATGTCTATGCAATGAACTCAGAAAATGAAGCTAGAATAATAGTGTTATGTGTCATGCCTAAAATACTAGATGTTTGAATAATGTGAAAGGAACCGTATGAAAGCAAAATGTTTAAAAATGTAAGAAACAATCAAGGGTGGATAAAGCCACAAGGGAACTGCCGGATACTCAGAGGGACCCTATGTGAGCTGAGATTTACATAAAAGTCCACCGAGAAGGATTAGACAGATCTCATCAGGAAGGATTTGATATGTCTATTTCTCTGCAAACAGTTTTAAAAGGGTGGTTTATAATCCCTCCCTAACTCTAACCTTTACCTTTCTAGAACAAAAGAATCCTTTCGAGCATTTTATTAATTCCGTCTACGCTGCACTGCTCTCCTCTTAATGTCAAAAGTGGGACCTGAATCTTCCACTGAAAAAAAGTGGCCCCTCTCCTTGGCTGCCTCTACCTACCAGACATTGCTCACAACAAAGTCTCTGCTTTCTTCCTGTCAGGCCGTTGGCAAGTGTCGTTTTGCTCTCTTGAATGGCTTCACCTGTACCATTCACCTGGGGACTCCTGCGGAGCGAGGGCGAGCCCGCTCCAAGCAGGTGCTCTTTCCTCTGTCTGTGCCTCACGGGATGCAGCACATGCTTTCCCCTGCATTATTTGCAGAGCCCGTCTATTCTGTAGTGCAATGAGGGGGCCCGTTTCCTTAGGAGAGCATGAGGACCTTCAGGGAGGACCCTGTACCTTACTCATGTCCCCATCAACTGAGCCCAGAACAATTCATGTTTGCCGAAAGAACACATGTGCATGGCTTGCTTGAATTTCTAGCAGATCAGCTATGTGATGCTGAGTTTTCAACAGCCTTCTGGAAGACTGCTGAGTGGTAATGTTAACATAAAATTTGGGCTGTAACTCCTATGTACCGAAAAATGGGTTGGACCGTGTGAATGGATGAAAGAGTTGTCTGTTCTTGTCTAAGCCGCACATGCTAAGAAGCACAGAGTTAGAAAGTAAGACACTACTTTATGAAGTACTGGATAAAGAAGTATTTTATGAAAAAGTGGCTTCACTTCCTTTAAAGTGGTTTGATCCCACGTTTGCTGGCTGATGTGAGGTCCCTCCGCTTCACCAGTAAATGGGTGCTGGCTACTTCCATTTCATCATGAGAAAAGGCGCTCATGCTCTTAAAAAGATCAGTGATGCTAATGAGACAAGCCAACGTGCTTGGAGCTTTGAAGAAACTCTTCCTTATCGATATAAAGTTACCATAAGTGCAGCTGGCCTAATTGTCCAAGTGTCTGCAAACTTGCTGGTTCGTTACTTCTGAAAACGTTTGATGCCATACCATACTCTAAGAAAACAAACTATTACACAAAGTTAGCTAATATGACTTCAAAAACCAACCACAAGTTTGAAAGTGAACGTGTGTGTCCTAAGAGGTGACGAGAAAGAGGCAGAGGGTCCAAGGTGGAGAGAATTACCTGGCACCTCGGGGTTCTGGGCAGTCTGTTCTCCAGGGCTCGGTTGCCTTGTCTGGGACTGCCTAGACGACGCCACTCCGATTACCAATGAAAAGGGGGATGTCCAGAAATTTGTGCGATGCAGATGTGCTATCCACATCCAGTTATAGCTACTGGACAACATGTTGCTGTCTTTCCTTTGACTACCCTTAAAATGCCCAGAGCTGATTAGAGATGGCTTAGACTTTCGCTGGCAGCGTGGGGAGCACATGGGGCTGGGTGCCTCACTGTCAGGAAATGAGTGGTCATCACAGATCTCACTCTGAGGGACTTAACCCTAAAATATCATTCCCCTCACTGAGGACTGTCCCTCAGTATAGTCCCAATCCATAAAAATCATTTAGAGTGTGAAACCGTCAAAGAGACACGGGAGATACTTTGTCACTTTGGACTTGGGGGATTTCTCTCTTTTCCACGGTTGACTTTCTAATTCAGCTGCTCATTTCAAATATTCTTGTTAGGGATGGGACGTAAGGTATGAGGCCCTAGGTTTCTCAAACTACCAGGCTCCCATGTGGTCACTGTATTTCCCATGGACCTGAGCATCCAGTTCTGCATTCCATGGAGCACTGTGCCAGGCAAGGCCGTCCTCTCGGCAAACGGGCACTCCAGGGAAAGGATGTGATAGCGCATGCCAAACTGTGGTGCTGGAGCCTTTTATTCCTAAAGGAGATGATCCTGCAGGACTAGTGTTTGGCAGAACACAGTACAGAATCCACTGTCTTCTCAGTCTGAGAAGACGTGGTGATTCCAGTGATATTCTGCACAGCTTCACGAGCATCACAAGAGATACAGACTCCGATTGCAAAATTGCTTTTGGTTGTAAGGGGTCATTTAAATGACTCACCCCAATGTTCTGGGAGCCACGCTGATCTTCTATCTAACATATTTCTTTAAGACTCTAATGATGTGGCTTTTTGGCCCTCACTTCACAAGTACATGAGGCAGAAATGGTGGGAAAAGACATTGTGTGTGTGTGTGTGTGTGTGTGTGTGTGTGTGTGTGCGCGCGCGCGCGCGTGCGCATGTACGTGAATAAACGTTTATTATATATGCGATGTTTATAATGTATGTGCTTGTATGCATCTATATAAAATTTGAACATCAAATATTTCCTAAAATAATTACACAACAGGCTTTCAAGCTTCGGCTTTTTTCCAAGAGCTGGAAGCACCATACAAATAATGTAGCTGAGGTCTGTAGTGAGGAAGGAACATTTCCCATTTCATACCAGAGGTTAGTGTTAGATTGAGGACTAGATCCCAGGTCTCTGGACTCTTTATGTTTAATAATAGGGCACTCGATGACAATTCACAGTAACCAGTTAGGGCTCTTCAATGCTATTTGACTCCACCAAGCTCATTGCTTTCGTCTGGATAAGCCCTGAGGTCCCTAAGTCACCATTTCTGAGCCTTGGTTTCCAACCTGACCTTTCTCTGCCTGCCACCTCAGCACCGGTGGCTCGAACCAACAGTCTTTGAAGTCCTGGTGCAAATGTTCCCCCCACCCTTCTCCAAGAGCGCTAACTAGAAGCGCTTTCTGTCCTTAGAGCTTCCCTCGTCCTTTATCTGTTTCCTACTTAACAAACATCTCTCTCTATCTTGTATTTAGTTCTTTACAAACTGATTTTATCTCTCGTACTGGACTCTAAACTCCTCGAGGGTAAGACCTGTGTCAGATTTATTTTTAATTCTCTCAGCCTCTATCACAGTTCCCGGAATGCTGTAGCTTCTCAATAAATATTCATTGGATGAATAAATGAATAATGCACAAACACCATGGTCAGGACAATCTTCGTGGCTATTTGTCATTTTCAATCATGAAACCACCGTATCTGTAAGATGGATTGGTTCCTAAATAAAGCTGTAATTTCCTAAACAGAGTGGATTCTGATCCTGATTTGTGAAAGACAACAACTACGTTGTTTAACGTTGTTAAAGTGTAAAAGCAAGGAAGAAATGTTATGCTTGACAACTGTGCTCTCGCTCACTCGCTCTCCCTCTCTCTCCCTCCCTCCCTCCCTCTCTCTCTTTTGGTAACAGATGTCAACCTCGGTTAGATTCAACTCAACTTATTAGTGCATGGCTTTTAGCCAAAAGCAATTCACATTGCAGAAGTATACTACCACATATGTCTTAATAACAGAAATGTGTTTTTAAAAAAAATGTATGTGATAAGTCACATATGGTCGAAGAAATCTGTACATCTCTCAGGCCTTGTTGTCACAATGAAAGCTTGAAGATAATTGCTGTAGAACATTAACATACAAGTGAAAGTCTCTCTGACACATTAAAGAGCCACAGTTTGAACATACTAATCAAGCTTTGATACCGGCACGGCTCCAACAGACTGAGAAATACACCAGCATCTCTTGTCCTGATCACTGATCTTAAGAACATTCAATTTTGATTCTTACCCTCAGAGGTAATATTTAATGTTTCAAGGTAAAATCATTAGTGTATCCAGATACATTATGTGCTTACATTCAGTAAGCATATATTTAATTTCTCCTTTATATGGAGTGTAATTAATGTGTACCACAGTCTCCCTATGGTGATGAAAGTGGCTTACAACCATGAAGGTATTAAAAGTAAATTGAACAAGTGGCTGAGAAATAGGGAAGAGGAGGACGCCCGGGTGGCTCAGTTGGTTGAGCGACTGCCTTCGGCTCAGGTCACGATCTTGGAGTCCCGGGATCGAGTCCCACATCGGGCTCCCTGCTCAGCGGGGAGTCTGCTTCTCCCTCTGACCCTCCCCCCTCTCATGCTCTCTCTCTCTCAAATAAATAAATAAATAAATAAATAAAATCTTAAAAAAAAAAGAAATAGGGAAGAGGAAGCAAACCTTTAGAGAGGAGAACAGGCAAACTAAACGGACATTGTGACTCATTTACCATCGCTCTAATGGAAAGTTTGCTCAGCCTGAGTTAGATCTTGGGAAGTAACAGAATTTTAGAACGTGCCTATGTCTTTTGCAAGCTATCCATCCACACAACTTGGAAGACTAGTAGTAAGGCTATGGCTCTGTACTCACTGGTTTCCGAGGCATCGTTGCCCTGTCAATGGCTCTCATATCCATAATGACTTCAAAGATAGTAAATTTGGAGTGGTCTCTTTGCTCTGAATGAGAACTGTGTGGTACATCGGCCCCAGAAAGTCCAGAACACAGGAAAAGGGCTCAGCCAATGCTTCCTCAATGTTTTAAAGGACAAGGGTGTGTGTGTGTGTGTGTGTGTGTGTGTGTGAGATAGTTTAACCCTTACAGTCAGGGAAAAGTGCACCTTTGTGCCTTTTTCTACCTGACCAGCTAGAGCATGGGTCGGCAAAGGTTTTCTGTGATGGGCCAGATAGTAAATAGTTTCCATTTTGTGGTTTGTACAATCTCTGTCGCAACTAATCTCTGCCACCATGGCACAAAAGGAGCCATAGATAATATGGAAACAAATCAGTGTCGCTGTGTGCCAATAGAGCTTTTTTTATAGACACTGAAATTTGAATTTCATATAATTTTCACATGTCACAAACGATTCTTTTCATTTCTTTTCCCCAACCGTTTGCCAAACTCTGCACCAGAGGATGACATCCAATCACACATATGATCATCTGCACCAATCTGTGTTCAGGCTTTAGTTGTAAATGCCTCCAGACCTCGACTTTTCCAGCAAGACTGTACACACTTTCCATTGTATGCTCAATCAAGTATTAATTCTGACATACAAGAGCAAGCCGGTACCTGGTCCGAGGCAGGGCAGCGAGAATGAGCCAGAGCAGAGCAACATGGGAGCACTTTACACGTGGCATGACTCAAGGATAGGATAATGGATGACTTGATCAGTTACAACACATGGGCCCCTCCGATCTGACACTCTGGTGTGGGGCCACCAGTCTCTCTGGGATGTGTCCAATTTGTTTACCTGTTCATTCATTCAGGAGAACATGTATTTGGGGTCTCAGTGCACCCCATGTAACCGAAATTCCCGGTCAGACATCAGAAACAGAAAGAGGACCACGATACATACAACTTCAAAAAGCCCTGCTTCTGCTTCTGCTCTGCTATCAGGCAGTATTCACGAACCATGCTCCGGGATTTCTGTCCCTGAGCTGAGGTCTTGAAGAGGTCTTCTTCTTCAAGTGCCCAGTGGTTGTGGCTGGGCAGGTGGGGTAGCTATGGTGAGCCCGCATGCAGCGGGACACCCAAACGCACACTGAGAACGGTACCTTATTCAGTTAGAAGGCAATTCTAAACATCTACCAGTTGATCGCGACTGAGGCTTACTACTGAGCAGATTTTCAAATCTATTTAAAGGTAAAACGCTCCATATTCTATTACTAATCATTTGGTTCTTCCAGCTTTCCTGTTTTCTCTTTACGATATTCCTTAAAGTGCTAGACATTAGATAGAGTCTGCACTGTGAATTAACGAGAACTCATAAAAAATATAATTATCTGTAGGGTCGAATCCTCACAAGGAGCAGAGAGAAAACTGGTCCCACTTCAGGCCACTAGAGTCTGATTTCACGTAGCCCCGTATACTACCAATGGGCTGTCTTGTGCATGCCAAGATGGAGCCTGAGACTTACTTCCTATCAGGAGGGCTTGAACTTGGAGATGTTTGTCCCACTGAGAGCCTGGGTTTACACTCCTCCAGCCCTTGCCCCATCCCTTGTGACCCGGGACACGCATCTGCACGTGGGAGGACTGGAGGGAAGGGTGCAATCGGACTAGGGGAAAGAAGATCACTAAGGGCCCACCCAGGGACCAGCAGTCCTGGCCTTGGCCTCATTAGCACCACCCGCTAATCCCGCCTTCAGGGCACAGACAGAAAAGAAATCAGGCTGCAGAGATTTCAACCCCCAAGGTCACAAACCCAAATGACAAGACAAACGTCCTTTCTTAATTTGAAAGTCTCCCTTCTGGAAGAGACAGGATGTCTAGGATGTACTGTATTTAAAAGAGTGCTGTGCTGCTTGTTTATAATTTAAGAGTGCCCCATAAAGCGCCTTGGAAATAGCTCTCTGTTACCTAGAAAAACCTTTGGTTAGATATATTTTTATGAGCTTTTCATTAACAGAGTAGCAAGGCCTTGATGCCAAGGTGCCAAACCTCCCCACGTGGCTGGAAATCACTTGGCACATTTTCAGCCATTTCAGTCTCTGTCATAGGTCCAAGGTTTGCAATTAAAAATATAATCTTTTTAGCATGTGCAAGACCCAAAGGCTTGAAGTACCATGCACTGGATAGGATTATAATAGTATTTGGCAGCTCTTCACGGATGGCACATATTAATTTATGTAAACTGGGCACAACTTGGGGCACTTCCTCATCAGGACCACAGGAAAAAATCACATCAAAATAAAAGCTAGTCCCCGCTCAACTGGAGATTTGTGTTTTGTGTTTTGGTGGTTTCCCCCCTTGTTTGTTTTTGTTTTTCGATCGTCATAGAGATGAACTCAAAATTCAAGGTCTCTTTTGCGACACACACACGGAGTCCATTCAAATTAAAATTTCCAACAAATAAAAAAATAACTTACTTCACAGGATTATTCTTAGGTTTTGCCTTTTCAACAGCCTGTAAACAGAAGAAAAAAAAAAGCAATTAGACAACATTAGCAGGCATAATCTTCACAACTAGTTATCAAAACAATAAGCAGTATAAAACGCTCTTCCAAAACATAAGGACCTAACTGAAGCAGGCTGCTTGGGATAAGCAGATTAGAGACACAGAGAGCAATTTTCCTCTCCCAGGGCACATGGTTACCTGTCCAAGTGCAGCTTTCAGACACAGACATTCATTCCTCTCTCTCTGCCTTGCACTCAGATCTTAGCCCCTGGGTGGGCCTGCTTGGGTTGTTATGACAGGGTGAGGGGGCAGGTGCGTGGGGGGTGGGGGAGGAGGGATGATCATGGGCACATCTAGGACTTCTAGATTTGTGGTGAGGACCCGTTTACCCTGTGTGACTCCTGACACCTGGCTGCACCTGCATGGTGAGAGCAAGGCCAAAGTAGCCATTTCTAAAATCATTTTTATTAGCGGACACCACAAAAGGCCAAGGGATGACCGAATGCTCGGATCAATCTCTTCCTGTGGAACCTTTAAGAAAACACACACCAAATCATCGAAATGAGGAAATCTCTGGGCCTCTCGGCCTGTGTCGCCTTAGACATGGAGCCTGGTTCCAGTTTATTGCTGAACCCATTGATCTGTGTACAGTCCATTTATCATTCATGAAAAGAGCTAGTGATCTTCACAGTATATTAGAAGAAACAACTCAGATCATCTGTCAACAGCCCTCTTACTTCTGTTTCCCTCTCCACAGGGATTGCATCTCCTTCGATTCTTCTGGAATTAAAATGTTGCTAAGCAACACAGCTGGGGGCGCTGATGGCAGAATGGCTACAGTCTATCAAACTGTTTAAGCACCTGGAGGGTTTTAGTGACGATTTTTTTCATACTTCTGTAGCATAATTATGTAATCAGAACCAAACTTGTACTCTCCTAGACTTTTGCAGACTATAGAAATAATATTTAAGATGGAGAGTGTCGAAGCAGTGGTTTGGCAATCTCCAGGATCTTCAGACCCTTTTAAAAAGTGTCCATTCGGAGACCTTTATATTTGTGACTCCTGGAGGTAAGCAACGGCAGCTATTTTTAACACCGGACTTGGCATTCTGGGTGACCGGTGTGGAAGTAAGTACCCCGGACCCTTCTGTGTACAACAACAGCTCAACGCATTCCGGAGCCATTTTTTAAAAAATAAATGAAACACTTCTCAATTTTAGAGATTAGCGTTGGAAATTCAAGTCCTTCTCTTCTATTAAATATCGGGTTCTGTTGCTAGGTAAATACCCATTAATATTTGGGCACTTTCTTTGGCTCTCAGTGGCAAAAATCATCTTCTCACCATCTGTGCCTGAGGCTGAATTTTGGCAAGAGGTGGAACAGCAAGCAAGCAAGAGTGGGAGGTAACAGGTGAAAATGATAAAACAAGCAATATGTGTGTGGCCGGCCCAAGTCACGTCTCACAGGTAGTTAGGATACGAAAGTCTGTCCCTAAGCAGGGCTGGCCCCGGAAAGGATGAGGGAAGGAACAGGCGGACCCAGTCTGCCCACCCCGTGCACACCTACACCTTCCTTCTCTACCACCCTTTCTCCCCTAGTCCTGGCTGCTTTGGAATGGCGTATGGTAGGGGCGGAAGACGTGTCACTGTGGAAATCACAGGAACCCACTTTCCCCTGTCCCTTACAATCCAAACGAGTCTGTTCCTGAAGACTCAGCTTATCGTAAAGTCACAAGCATGGTGTTCAAGGGGGTTTCCTTTGAAAGCACACTGGATGTAATAGCATGAGCATGCCACTGGCAGAAGACAGGGAGGGAGAAATCACAGTGGCATTGCTTACCCTAGCTTTCACTCAGTGACACGGTTTTTGAAAATGTCTTCTCTTCTCTGTGCCTCAGGACTGTCAATTAGACCCAGTTAGTTTTCTCTGATCAGGAGGAACATAATCATGTTCAAGGTCAGTTTCTTTGAAACCTATGTCTTTTCATACAGCCATCATAGGAAAATAACTTCATTCAAATGAATGTTTTCTGGGCTGCTTGGCTATTGATTGAAAATGTCTCTGCTGAGAGGTTCTCTTTTCTTTGGAAATTAACTCGGGATCATTCCAGAGTGCCAACAGCTTTAGTAAGACGTGCTCACGTCATCCTCCTGTGTGCTCACCACCTTTCATCTCTAAGCTAAACGTTCACAGGGAGTCTCTGCCAGACCCGAGACAGAGCTCGCAATTTGTGTTCTTCACTTCCGCTATAATGCGACACTGTGTTCAGCCCTCTATAGAGAATTATTCAACTCAGAGACTTCGAAGGAAAGTTAAGTGAATTATTCGTGGGAGAACTATATATGTCTTTAAGGTCTAAGAAGTAGTCTACAAAAAAAAAATGCAAGGAGAACATTCCTCTTTTGAGATAACGGGATATGAAAACACCGATCCCATGTTCTGAAATGTGCAAAAGGAGGGGAATCAAAATGAAAGGATCTCGTGTAATTCATCCACATTAAGAGGGTTGCATATTGGGATTACAGCTCATTTTGAGTTCAAAAACATACATTAAAGTAATTTAAACTGATTGGAAGATGGAGGCTAGATAGTTAACACTCATGCTGCTTTAATTTGCAACATCTATATGCTTTTTAAAACCTATATTCTACTTATTTTGTGCCACGTTTCCCTCACATGATACTTATCTTGCCATTAAGGAATCTCTAGTATAAAAAAAGGATGATACGATAAATTAAAATGTTAGAAAATAGATTCCACTGCGGTGTGGCGAGAGGCTGCAGGCTACAGTGGAAAGAGTGATGAGTGGGAAATCCAGAAACCCGGGTTCTGCGCCCAGCTTTGCTGCTTACTATCATCAGGCCATTAGCAAGGAGGCTGACACTTCTGAACCTGTTTCCTCATTTTAAAACTGAAGATAATCATTCCTGTCCCATCTATATCAAGGGTGGGTGGGAGGAGCCAACATCCACGGCGGTGCTCTAGAAACCATAGTGCGCTATGTAAATGCATTGCCTGCGGACCGTGCTTTCGGGCTTCAGGGCACACGTCTGCACAGTCAGAGAGTTTATGGGCTTGCCGACTTGGGGACCGGTTGCCATATTGAACCCATGCAGTTATTCCAACGAGGATTACACTCTGTTCCTCTCTCCATATCAGGAGCAGTTCTGGGCTAAACAGAATGTTTCTGTCTGGGAAGTCTTACTCGAGGGAGATCTGGATATGTTCAGATCCCGACCCGCCTAGGCCAGCAGGAGAGACCCCTGTGCCTTCACACAGGCCTCTGCCCTGAACCTTCTCGGGGGCTGGTGCAGGTGCATATACTCAAATCTCTCTGTCTCCCTCTCTCCCTCTCTCCCCTACCCCTCCTCCACAAGGAAGCCTAGGAAGCCTCCCTCCTTTCCAGGTGACTCCTCCATCAGTGGTCCCCCCTTTCACACCTCACCCCAGGAGGAGGGCACTTTGCTTTTTCACTAACATTTGACCCTGAGATTGAGAAACTCTGAGGTGAGCCTCCTCGGTCATATGGCATCTTGAAAAATTATATGCCCAGGGAGAAGGCACTTCTCTCATTCCAAGGAGTGTTTATGAACTGATTCTTCTCTCATTACTAGCATTGTACTATTCATGGTATCCTGCTAAGTAGCAAATTTATTTCCTCAGGAGGGATGATGTGGCTAAGGACATGATCACAGTCGCTCACTCATTAAATCTATCTTTCTAAAAATAAGAAGGACCTTGTCTTTCTGTTATGCAGAGAATCTTCTGGCTCCACTGAAGCCCAAGCGACTCAGACACTATACTGAATTATGTGAACCATAAAAACTCTAGAGCTAGCATGAGAAAACAGAAGGAAGGAAGGAAAGAAAATGGCTCTCTATTGAGTCCTGTCCTCAGCGGCAAACATAACATCCTGTGTTCTTAGGGAGAAAATGCTACATATAATCTATGGACAGACCTAACTTTAAAAAAAAATTCTTTGGTAATTCTGTCCCAGTTCTATTCTAATCCAACAAACACGTATACTACATTTGGTTTAAAAAATGAGAGAATCTTGGGGCGCCTGGGTGGCTCAGTCAGTTAAGCGTTTGACTCTTGATTTCGGCTCAGGTCATGATCTCGGGGTCCTGGGATCAAGCCCCGTGTCCAGCTCCACACTCAGCGGGGAATCCACTTAAGATTCTCTCTCTTCCTCTCCCTCTGCCCCTCTCCCTGCTCACGTGCTCTCTTTCTCTCTCTCAAATAAATAAATCAAGCTCACGTGCTCTCTTTCTCTCTCTCAAATAAATAAATCAATCTTAAAAAATAAATTAAAAAATGAGAGGATCCTTTTGGGTTTTAAGAAGCATGCCCTGAACCGTGGTATCCAGACTTACCATAATACCTTCCCCCTGCCCCCATATTGGCAGAAAACAGACCCAATACAGTATGTTTCCTCTTTGTTGAGACTGTCAAGGTGAGCGCTCGGAGGGCCTAGACATATTGTAGCGGTGGACTCATTTTACAAGGCTATGTATTCAGGTGCTGCTTTTTTCCTTAATCAATAATAATGCTGCCAGTCAAGCATAAAATGTGATTCCACTAGCATTGCTCTATATAGCTTTTACCTTTCCTGCTTATGTTTTTTTCCCGGTGTTCTGCTAGCAGATGCACCCAAGTTGGGTCTATACAATACATTTCTTTTTTTTTTTTAAGGTTTTATTTATTTATTTGACAGGGAGAGACACAGTGAGAGAGGGAGCACAAGCAGGGGGAGTGGGAGAGGGAGAAGCAGGCCCTCTGTGGAGCAGGGAGCCCGATGCGGGGCTCGATCCCAGGACCCTGGGATCATGACCTGAGCCGAAGGCAGCCGCTTAACGACTGAGCCACCCAAGCGCCCGCAATACATTTCTTGATTAAAAAAAAAAAGTGAGAAGTCAGTCATTCAGGTAATCTTAAATAACTGGACATTGGGCACTATGGACATGAGACAGAAGAACAATCGATTGCATTGCTTTTGAGTTTCTATGTTTTGCCTTTTTTAACTTTTCACAGGGCTGTTCCGTGAGACACAGCCATACCTTAACCTAGTGACATGTATTGGTAAATTGTATCGATCACTGAAGTTCAGAAGAGAAAACTCCTCTATTAACAAATGAACTCATCATTAGGGTATTCAGATGGTCTAAAATCAATACCTCCAGAATTGGTTAAATCAATTAAAGAGACATATACTTAGAACACTTGCCCCAATATAAAAATGAATTGCTTAATTACAGCATTTAAATAGATTTCACTGGAATGAGTAAAACAGCCAGAGGCTTGTATTATCTCCTATAGGCTGGAGTTTCAGCTGGCAGCACACGCGCATAGCCAGGATTGCAGATTAAGAGGAGAAAATGTCACTCAGCATTTTGCAACACCTGGATGCATGCCTGAATTTCTGACTTCATACCTGGGGCCTGAAATCTTTAGGAAAACACCACCTATTGTATTTCCCCCTCTGGATAGGGGCCCAGAAGGAAATGTGGAAATGGCAGGTGTTTGAACCCTGAACTTACATGTTCTCTCTCCTCAGAGTATTGGGCTTCTCCCATCTTAATTTAATTCGCTGCATTCCGTGCATCTATGAAGTAGGCCTGTGCTAGACATAAAAGGGGTAGTCAGAGAATTCTGACCAGCAGAGCTTGGAGGAAATTCATCCCAGGTGGAGGGCACCGCATCTCGCACCTAATAATCACTTAATAAACACTGACCAGATAAACGAGTGGGGGCTGAGTTGTGGCGTCTGAGCGGTCTGAGCACTGCTGTGGGCGTGGAAGGGCGCGGGAGGAAAAGCCAAGCTCTAGGACACATGCATCTGGATCGGAGGTGCTGCAAGGGCCCCTGAAACTTGTCTTCACACCACAGAGAGGACGACGATGAGGAGTCCGGGCTGCCGGGGTGGATTTTGCGGCCGGTCCTGGGCAACAGGCCATGCCCCCCCTCACTCTTCCTTGCAGCTAGGCACTCGCTCCATCCTCATTACCGCTCCCCCGGACACTGGCCACTGCCCCTTCGCCGCTCTGCCGGTCTCCCCGTTCTCCCCCCCCCTTTGATGCTCCACTTTCATCCGGACTTTCTCGGAGTCCTTCATGGCTTCCCACCGCTCACTGAATTCCTAATCAGCTTCACCCACCCCACCATCCGAGCAGGTCTGCTTGGCCCCGTGTGTGGAGTCGGCTAACCAGTAGGAGTTTTTCAAGTGTCTTTAGCAAGTTCCACGTGTCAACTGGCGAATTGGTTTATAACTAAAGTTTTGATCTGTTGTAACTTAATGAAAAATGCACGGTCTTTGGTGAAGAAGCACGTTTCACTCATAAGAGTCTTCCTTGACGTTAATCATTCTCTAAGTGGAGTAAATATGGAGACACCAGGCACAGCATCTCAGCACTGGCTGGAGTTACTTATTCTCCCCAATAGAAGGGCCAATGTAAGAGGCACTCGGTTACTCTGTTCCCCTGGGGTGTATGGATTTGAAAATTCAATTTCCTTCCCGCCTGCCAATCTGCGCCCTCTTGCCTCTGGTGCTAGAGAGACCCCCCCCCCTCACAAAATGACATGTGTCTTGTGGTGGGAGACAGTCAATACCTAACAGAGATGCTCTCCTTACCACGTGTGACCAGGAAAACGGGAAGGGTATTCTTAGGGCATAGTAGGTACCCAATGGTATAAAAGTATTCTACAACCTACATGGGAGTGAATACTGATGATGCATCCTTAGCATGAACATCCTAATGTATTCAGGCTTTCTGTCTCTTTAGAGCACGTTATACTCTGGGCAACAACACCATATCCATCATTAGAAAACCCACTAGAGGGACGCCTGGGTGGCTCAGTCGGTTAAGCGGCTGCCTTTGGCTCAGGTCACGATCCCAGGGTCCTGGGATCGAGCCCCACGTCAGGCTCCCTGCTCCGCGGGAAGCCTGCTTCTCCCTCTCCCACTCCCCCTGCTTGTGTTCCCTCTCTCACTGTGTCTCTCTCTGTCAAATAAATAAATAAAAATCTTAAAAAAAAAAAGAAAACCCACTAGTCTCCCACCCGTGAGTCTCCTTTCCTCTCACACTGTTACCACACTCGTAATACTTCTGCCACCTTTCATTCTAACCAATCGCCTATAAACCGGAGGTTCCCACAACCCCCTCCTCAGGTTCGACTAATTGGCTGGAGTGGCTCACAGAACTTGGGCCAGCAGTTTACTTATGTTTCCAGTTTGTTAAAGGACACAATCGAAGAGACAGATGGACAGCCAGGTGAAGAGATAACACAGGGCGAGGTCTGGGTGGGTCCCAAGTGTCAGAGCTTCTGTGCCCATGGACTTGGGGTTCATCACCCTCCCGGAACGTGGATGTGTTCATCCACCTGGAAACTCTCCAAACCCCATACTATGGGGATTTTATGGAGGCTTCTTCACATAGGTATGATTAATTATTAATTCAGTTTCCGGGCTTTCTCCCCTCTCCAGAGAAGTGTGCGCGCGCATGTGTGTGTGTGTGTGTGTGTGTGTGTGTGTGTGTGTGTGTGTGTGTGGCAGGGGCTGAAAGTTCCAAGCTTCTAATCATGACTTGGTCTTTCTGGTGAAAAGCTCCCATCCAGGAGCCCACACAGAGTCACCTCCTTAGAACACTCCTATCACCCAGGAAATTCCAAGGGATTTCATGCCCCAGTGTCCTTATTGGCAACTTGAGGCGGCTGGAATAGAGGCTCTCTATGGCCATTTTAAGGTCTGGTATTCTATATTCAGACACAAGTTCTGCAGACTATATACATATATGACTCAGGGATAAATATGGAACCTGAGCCTACCTCCATTAGCAATAAAGATTTATTACCAAGTTCATAAATGTTTCTAATATTCCAGAGAATCCTGTGTGGTACTCTGTGAAATATGGGTTATGCCATCCCATACATTCTGGAAGCATCTGCTGCTTTTATCTGCCCATTTACTTGAATTTTGAGTAGTTAATCTTAGATTGGTATCTAATCTCAAATGTGGTACCTCTTCTGTGTATTTACAATGCCCAATCTCTTTGCTCTTACTAAATAAATAGAAAACGCACACACACACACACACACACACATATATGTATATGTACACATATACATAGCTGCTTAGGAATAAGATAGATTCTGTTTCCCATTCAGGACAACATCCTGGGTGTTTGTAGCCTGCCTGGTAGCTTTTCCAGCAGATGGCAGATATTTGGGGAACAGAGTAAAGCCTTCTCGGGCCCTAAACCAAAGCCGCAGTATAGTTTTCAAAGCCAGCACATACATTTCAAAATCTCACATTTTCAGGCTGGCAGTGTTTGATTACCCAGCTTTTACCGGAGATGTTCATATTGCTCTAGTATATGCTAGAACCCTGATTAAATTCAAGACTTGGAAACTTCCAATAAACTTCCAGTACACATGGTACGCTGCCTGGGGCTTGTTGGCTAATGACTCCGAGCCAGGACCTCCAGGCGCCAACCGTGGATCTGGGACCCAAACTGGGGCGACGAAGGGGCCTAAGAAAAGAACATGCTTGGACCAGGCAAAGGGTGTGGTGAGAGTGCAGACGGGACCAACCCGGGGGGGGGGCAGTGACAAGGGCAACTTGAATTCAAGTCAACTTAGTGATCCCCACTTCCCAGAGGTGACTGTTACCCCGCCCCAGCCCCCTTCTTCACAGATAGGCGCCTTGGTCATCCCTGCTCTACACGAGGATCACCTTTTCTGAAATAACGGGTCAAACCCATTTTTGCTTCCAGTTGGCTCTTAGGGTACGCAGCACACCCTCACCCACGTCTGATTTTAACTCGCTGCGGGCCAGTGGCTTTGCAGTTGGAATGCTCGTAGATGGATCATTCATAAGCTGTAGTGGACATTAGGCAGTATCTCATCATCAGTTGTGACAAGCACCACACATAAAAACACAGTGCTTCTCTGCATCTCTGTGTGCTCTAAGCATTTTATTGAGATTACAATAAAAAGGCAATCTATGGAGATTATGAGTCAAAATATTTGGTACTAAAAGTAGGAGAGCTAATTACAATGAAAAAAAAATCAGCACGCAGGTTTCTAAACAGTCACAGACTTGCCTGGAGCATATTAAAAATCACATCATACAAGCCCTAAGCAGTTTCCTATTAATCTAGTCTCTATGCTAATACAGCCAAATGGGAAACACAATCTTGGGAATATGAAGGCCAATGTTATTCTATTAACCTTATATGTTATCCTATTTACTTTCCTGTCTTTAATGAATAAATTAAAATGTCCTCTCATTCTCTAATTGTATGACAATGTACGGGTTTTATTCAGCTACACTCTGCAGGCTTAACTGCCCAAACTCTACCATTTTGTGGGGCATTTCAATGAAAGCCAATGACAGATAAACTGTTTACATTAAAAGACTCTATCAAAGTTATTTTGCACCTGGTTTCATCCTAATCCATCTGCTGTTTCTCTAGCTCTGACAGGCTGACCTCTCTTGCTGTGTATGCCATATTGATGTCATTACTGAAGGGGGCCTTCCCCAGCCTTTCTGCTGATAACAAAGTAAATGGAAATGCAGAGAAACCCCGGGGAGGTAACAACTTGTTCAGCATGATGAGGGAGAACTGTAGCTGAAACAAGAGGACCGATCTGTCTGTTGTCACAACGAATGCGTTCGCGACAGCGCATCAGCTTCCAGAGAGCTGGCTAATAGCAGGAGCAAAATGTATTGCATTGTTCTCATTAGCAAACTTTAAACGTGAATGTGGGCTTGAGTTTAACCTGACTACTGTGTTTTGAAAGTGTAATGTGCATCCCAGGTATAAGGACCATATCCCCAAAGCGGCCGGAATGTTTGCATCTTCTGCTACCAGGGAGTTCAGCTCATCTGCAACGATCTCAGAACGACCTGGCCGGGGAGCTAGCCCAACAATAATAAAAACAAACAAGTGAAACTGGATCAAATATAAAGCCAAAATCAAGAACCTGGGTGAAAAGCAAGCTACCTGTGTGTGAGATATGAGTGATCTTTAGCCAAAAAATACAAGTATGAAGTGCAGGGCAAGAGCTAAGAAGACACGATTGTTCTCTATATGTTAACATACTTGAGGTGCAGCCCCGCCACCAGCACCCAGTGGAAAAGTCCACACATGCCCGGTAAAATGCTTTGAATGAAGCACACGTCTCTAAGGGTGCTAGCGTGATCCTTAAGCAGAAAAATAAAAAAAGATCCGGTTGAATAAAATGGGGTACATGGGGGCTACTTGCAACGACATATGTTTCTAAGCTCTAGCTTACAGAGTTGAGCCTGGTCCCTGACCAAACATTTCCTGTCACCGTGCTCACTCTCTAAACTTCCTACGGAGCTAAATGAAGTCCTCTAATATTTCAGTCTAATTCACATTAATAACAAGATGGAATTAATATTGAAATGCCCTAAAGCGGTTTCAAACAATACCCATTTCTTTACAGCCTTTGTACTTCTAAAGGTCTGCTGCTTCTGATGTCAGTGTGAGGTGGCCGGGCCCGAGAGAGCCCTGCTCAGATCCAGCCTGGCTTCAGAGCCCAGGGCCCCCCAGACTGTCCTGCCAGCAGAGTACAAGGCCACGTGCCCAGAGCTGCGCAAATCCAACATCATGATCATCAGTCGGTGAAACGTTAAGCAGACGTTCACCTGGTTCTGCGGATATATGCAGGAGGGAGCTCTTGAGTTTGGCCACCACACATTCTAGAAGTCTTTGGAATAGGTCAAATTGTGGATAGCTTAAAACTTTAAAGACAGCAATTTTAATAAACCTGTCAATACAATTTCTTTGTTAAGAAAACATTTGAGACTGATTAGGCTGCTTATATTGAAAGAGAAGCACAAGGTCTATATCTTTAGATCTTTTATTGAACTGCAAGCACAGCATGAATAACTGCTTCTTAGCTGTAAATGAAAATTGATTCCAGATTTAACTCCTAATTTTCAGGGGTCCTTTAAGTCCCGAGAAGCACACGAAGACACATTTGACCCAAAGGAAAACTGCAGGTTCAGTGGGATAAGGTGAGGGCATGCAGAGGACCCCGCAGGTGTGCGCTCTCCAGAAGCCTGGCCAACTGAGTCATGCCACCCTAGTCAAATGCCAGTGGACACGCCACGGTCTCGCTGCCTGCCCCAGAGGCCTGGCTGGAAAATGGCCATGCAGTAAGCATAGTGTGGGGAAGGCCAGGGTGGGGTTTTAGATTTGTGATGCCCAGAGCAGCCGGCTGAAGGTAAAACTGTAGTCAGCTGGCTAAAGGACATCGTGTAGCTCTCAACTGTGTTAGTGACAGCCAGCTTTGGAAAATGGAACATACTGCAACACGGATGTTTACTCGTACGCTACGTACAGGACACTGTACCCCATTCAAACCCTGTTCTGAAATATTCCAATGTCCAACGTTGACTTCAAGGGCTTATTTCCCATTCTGGGCAAGCTCTGAGAGAAAGCCATGGTGAGTACAGCATCTCCAGGCCAGGAGGAGAGAAAGGAAGAAGTATAATTGAACGGTATGACTCAGCTGTCCACCCACTTCAGTCCTCTGAAGAGAAACTCTTGTTTAGAGCCACGTAATTTTCCTGGAAGAGACTTGGTGCAGTGTCATTGGCAACCTGGCCTTTTTTCCTGTGACCCCTGGTTTGAAACTTGCCAGGGGTCAGAGGGGAAGAAAGGTCGTTCACATCCAGTGAATGCCTCTGTGGGGGGGCAGTTAGGATGTTCAGTCCTGTCCCTAGCAGATGCCTATGGTCACCGAAGCCAAAATGAAGGGCAAGATCTACCAATGGATCCAAAAGAGGGGACTTCCAATCAATGTTTAAAAGGGCCACGAGGAAGAATAACCACGGATATGTGTAGTGTTTATGGTTTTCAGGGCATTTTCGTTCTCTCTTCTGAGAGCCAGGCTCTTCACGACTACACGTATAATTCCCACGGCCAGGTTCGCCACATACTGACGGTTTTCCAGGTAGTGATGTCAGCAGCTCTCTTTAACATCAGGCAAAGAAATGGAGCCAGCATCCCAAAGCATATGAGACATTTTAGATCGTCGCTAGTGGGAAAGCCAAGGATGCTGACCACTGTGTGAAGCGGTAAACACTATGTGCTAAGCAGAGTGTCAAGTGATCTCACCTATATCCATTCACTTAGTCACTAAATCCTCACTATGACCCAGTAAAGTAGGTGCTAGTGTTACCTCCATTTTAGAGAGGCTTAGGTCTTTGGCCCAAGGTCATCCAGTAAGTGGTAGAGCCAGATTCAAATTGTGTCTATCCGACGACTTCTGTATACTCTCACTCTGCTTTCCTACACTCTGTCAGCAAAGCCACACCACCTTAGCAGGCAGCACGGACCTATCTGCTTCCCAAACAGTCCCAACCTAGAAAGCAAAAAATGCAGCAGGGATTGTGGAGAGAACACACAACTTCTAACAGATATTTTCAGGGTACAATCACTATCGCTTTTTCCCTGAAACGATGTGTACACGTGATTGTGTATCTCTGACTTCAAAGAGTCACTAGAAGGTAAAAGCTTCTGTTAAAAATGTTTTTTTTTTTTTTTTAAACAACCTTTGGTCTCCATGGCTGACCATTTGGCATCTTTAATTTCTATATTATAATTCTCCCATTCCGGTCTCATGCTATATTTTCCTGTTTGCAGGAATAATGCTTAGCATTTAAACACGTCCTAACTGCTCTGTTGGTGTTTGTGCACAGGACCTGCTCAGCCTAGCCAGTGGTGGGTAGGGAGAGGGGAGGTCGTTCTGATTATGAGAGACTTGACACTGAGATGCCATAGTAGAAACTGACATGTCTTGATCCTGTGTTTCATTTTCACACATGCATTGGAAATGCATTCTCTTGGAGTCCTTTATGTTGCAAGCTCTAGCGTAAGGTCTTCCAAAAGGAGCTTTTGGAAAAGACTGGTATCTACTCTCACTAAGCCTAGACAATTCGGGTCTCCTTAGGTGAGTTCAGATACAGTGATCATGGTTGAGATGATTTGAGACTGTCTCCAAAAAGCTAATGGCTTTTTTACTGGACTAGGTCTGGATGAATGTAGCCACCGAGTTCTGAGAAAGTTTCTAAGTACAATGTCAGCTCAAAGGAATGGTGTGGTCTGGCTCCTTGGATACCAAACTGAATGCACTGATGCATTTGTTTCTGTGCTTTCCCTCCAATCATCCTACTACAAATAGAATCACTCTGCAATTCTGTTGCTCAGACCGGAGACCCAAACCTACCTAAGGTTTACTGGTGAGGTTCAAGTAAGACAGAGCACCTAACTTAATATCTACCAGGCACAGAACAAGGGTGGCTCCATAAATGGGAGCTCTCAGCACTCCTCCTGGTGTTTCAGGCAGTATGAGGGTCCCAATCACAAGATGAAAGAAGAGTACCATATTATCTCTGCAGTACTATGTTACCTCTCCTGAAAGAGTCAATTCAAAAGAAACGAAAACAGGTGTTCGGACAAAGACTTACACACCCATGCTCATAGCAGCGCCATCTGCAGTAGCCAAAAGGTGGAAACATCAACATGTCCATCATCTGATGAACAAACAAAGGGTAGTATATCCATACGATGGAGTATCATTCAGCCATAAAAAGGGAATGAAGTACGATCTAGGCTACAACATGGATGGACCTAGAAAGCATTTCAGCAAGTGAAAGAAGCCAGTCACAAAAGGTCTCATACTGCACGACTCACTTATGTGAAATAGGCAAATCCATAGAGACAGATAGCAGATTAGTGGTTGTCAGGGGCTGAGGGAGGGGAAATGGGGAGTCACTGCCTAATGTGTGTGGGATTTCCTTTCCGGGGTGATGAAAATATTCTGGAACTGGTGACGGCTGCACAATCTTGGGAATGTACCAAACGCCACTGAACTGTACGCCTTTAAAATGGTGAATTTTATGTCATGAATTTAACGACAATGATAAAAAAGGAGAATAATTTCAATGCACCCCTCTTAGAAAAAAAAAAGTGAGGCCTCATAAAGGCCTCACTGCTTGGCACTGTCCCTTCTGCTACTGCATGAACATTCTCTCTTGGTCTTTAGCCTTCCTGCCTTTTCACGAGTCCTCAGACTTTCTAAGGAGGGCTCATTTGTAAATGTTTATAACCTTGCATCTCCTTCTTCCTTCCAGGGCCCAGCGAGGGGGAATGAGTTGTCATTCTGCCCTACCTTGGATCTCTCAGTTCAACCTCCCCTTCAAGAAGCTTGGTTGAGGAAGGCATGACTGGGCTAAGGGTGGCACGCCGCGGAGAGTTGTCAACTCACCAACCACGATTATCTGACAGTCTCAGGACCGAGACAGAGTCACCGAACACACACCCTAAAAACCCAGATGATTGGGGCCAAGGGACCCAATGCCGCTCCTTCAGGTAAATACAGAATAAAACAACTTGAGAAGGTAAAAAAGCAGATTGTGTTTATGTAATCACATAGAGAGGAAGTCAATGTGCAAAATGTACTTTCACTTATTGCTGATTACTGCTTTAAACATTTCCATTAAAAAGTAATGTCGCATCTGTCAAAATCAATGATCTAGGGTTTTTTTGTTTTGTTTTGTTTTATTTACCAACGCTGTGCTCGTCACTCACATATTAAATGCAGAAAGCAGGAATAACCGACACTGGCATTTCAGTGTGCATTTTGCATCAACTCTGAAGCCCATCACTCATGTAGGAGAGGGACTGCGTGCATCCAGGACAGGCACAGCGAGCCCCTGGGAGACGACGGGGCTTGTTGTTGACAAGGCCCCACAGTGCAAAGATGCAACTGTTAAATTTTGCCAAAAACGCAAGCAGAATAAGGAGGTGAAAGTAAAGGCGAGTCGGGCATTGGCCACGTAACATTACAAACGACCTCAATTTTATTTTACTGTATTGTATTTTTTTTTTAATTTTAAAATTACACCAAATGGTGGGAGTTCCAGTATGGCAAACAACTATATATGAAAATGGAGTTGGTGAGCCCAGAGAGTTTTTCCCAAGCTTTTCTTTGCTGACTCCTCACAACACATTTAGTGAATATGGAATTCCGTATTTTTTTTAAAGATTTTATTTATTTGTTTGAGAGGAGCGAGAGAGAGCGCACAAGCTGGGGGACTAGGAGCAGAGGGAGAAGCCGACTTCCCATTGAGCAGGGAGCCTGACACGGGGCTTGATCCCAGGGCCCTGAGATCACGACCCAAGGCCAAAGGCAGACACTGAACTGACTGAGCCACCCAGGCGCCCCTGAAACTCTGTATTTGATAATGACCTTGGCGTACCAGTGCATGAGCATTCCTTAAAACGGTCTGCTTTCAGTTTCCTAACATAGCAGACTCCACCGTAAAAAGAACTTGGTCAGGTACTGGCTTTAAAAAAAGGCGCTCCTTCTGTGCTCCTCCTCCAAGGTTACAAACACACCCCGGAGGAGCCCACACGTGAGACACTTGTGTCACAGAGAAAACGCACACGCACTGCTGACACCACACACCTCCCTGCCGTTCTCACGGTTCATAAGCGATACTTGGCCTCTTCAAACCAACAAGTCCAGTCTCACTGGGAATGCTGAAATCACATTTCTGCTATCTCATTTGGGGGTGAGTGCTGTAAATACTTATAATGCAGAGTAGAAGAGGACGGGGCAGCAGCAAGTTTTTGCCAAATGCCTTGCGCCTGCAGGTCCGCGCACGCACGCCGCAGGATGCTGGGTGCCGATTCTCAGCACTTGCTCTCAGGTGATGCACCTGGGAGAGGGGAATGCAGCACTCCCATTTATGCCCTAATTAATTAATGAGCGTGGGCGGTAAGCCTCGCCTCGGAGTCACTAAAGGAAAGTCACACCTCACCCGAGACAACGCTTAGTCCAAGGGAGGGAACGACAGTCTCTTGCTTACTGATGACCCGTACGCGTGCTTGACAAGGGAGCGGAGGCAGGGGGTGAAAGCAGCTTTCAAGAGCTCAGCCCCTCATCACTGTAGCTTGAATGAAACTGAGCTGATTACACCTGTTCCGGAACACCGTGCCTAGCTTTGCTTCTTCCGCTCTCTCTGCAGCCCAGAGATGAAGCGGAGGGCAGGCTTGCGGATGGCAAAACCCTTCCAGCCTTTTATGCTCCCTCCCCTTAGGTCCCAAACCAAGCATGAAGCTCTTCCTACCTGGTAGAGCTCAGTGGCGGTGCAGTGAGTGGCCAAGGTCTTCACAGGCTCAAGGTCATCTTCATCACTGCTCAGCTTCAGGTCGTCCTCAAGCATCCTACAAAAAAAGCACGGTGGTGTTCGTGTTAGAAAGCGTCTTTTCTAAATCATCCTCAGATACATCTTGCAATGAGGATAAAATATTGGAGCTACAATCTGACAGCTGCAATTCTGTCAAAGGTGCAGAGGGAACCAAGATTCTTTCAGCTAATTAGATATTTGAGCTCTTATATTTATGTCATACTCCACACACATCTTCCCTCTCCACCTTCCCCTAAATCAAGGGGAAAAAAGGACTATTTCAGCATCTCCAGAGATGACTGGAGTCTATATATTTTTACTACTGAAAGTGTAATAAATGTACTGATCAATCACTGTGGAGTGGAACGTGACACTGGATCTCTACAGGAAAAGATGCTCTGAGTCTCCGATGAAAGAATTGGGGCAGGGTAACAGCCCCCAGCTCTAGAGGCTGTTGTCGTAGCCTGCTGGGGCTGTCTGGACCACAGAGGCAAAGGGCCCAGTGACCTTCCACTGCCACGGTGCAGAGGGCTCTGTGGCCACAAAATGTCATCTGTGCGAGAAATGGCTAGTCATTAACCTTTTGATATATGACCGATCGCTTCCTGTAAAATTTGATCCTAGAGATGTAAGCTCCTGATGTGGATGAGAAATCTTTCTCTCCTAAGGCAAGGTACCTGAAAAATACGAGTGGTCTGAAATTTGGCGATGAACTAGCCCTTTCAGAATTGTTTATGGGGCACCCAGAGCCTCTTGTTTCTACGGTGCCACGCGCTCTCTCCCCAAACTCGAGCCACAGCAGGAAGAGTGACTAACTATCTTAAAATTCCAGGTACACACAGCCTTCAAAGGCCAATTGGTGTGAACATTTCTATGTATTAAATACAACTTTAGACCTCGTTCCCAGCCTTCAAATGGGGGTGGTCCCAGCCTCCCTGGACGGATGACCCTTTTCTGAGCATGCTTCGCTCTTTCTTGCTTCCAGACTCCAACAAATCAGGCTCAGCTCCCAGGCTAGACTTTCCTTCTTCAACTCTGAAAATCCTATTTTGCCTCCATAGCTCAGCCATATCCCACCTCCTCCACAAAAGCTTTCGAGGAAAAAAACCCCACCTCTAAAAGAACACCTTTTCCTTCTGCCCCACCCCGGCTCCAGCTGGGTCACGGCATTGCCTTCTCCACCGAGTGTCCTCGCACCAGTCCCTCATTCCTGCGTGGGCTGCAGTTGCAACTTATTCACTTCTGTCTTCCCAGAAATGATACAGTCCACTAGCCTTGCCTTGCTGACAAGGAAAGAAAGGTTCAGAGAAGCCAAGCGCTTTGCTCCAGATCACACAGCTAGCTAGAGCCAGTCCTAAAACTCCCATATCCTGATTTCTTCCACCTGGGTGTTTTTTCCAGAAGGGAAGTTGAAAGGCAAAAGGCAACTTCTAATTTGATAAACAAGGGAATACATTGTTTTAGAGGTTATGTTCAAATGTTAGAAAGAGTTTCGGGTCAGCGTGGGTATCCACTCTTAAGTCTCCGAAGAAGGCACAGCTCCCCCACTTTCATGCTCAGCCAACATAAGACCGGGATATGTTCACTGAGGTCTGAAAACCAAAGACTGATAATAAAGAATGACTGGTGGGAAGGACAGCTGTTAGAGTTGATTTCAGATAAACTAAACTTGCAGGATTTATGACTGTCCTTCATGAGACCAATGGATGTTTTGAAGATCTTTGAGTGTAAGACAAAATGTATCTTCCCATTTCTTTTGCAGTTGGAGGCCGATGTCTGTGAACAAATAATTCTTCACGACACATTGTGGCAAATGAAGACTGTATCATTCTCATAAGCTACCGAACTCAAATATTTTAAAACTATCCATGCCGGGCATAAAGGGTTTCATTTTCCTTGTGTGTGTGTGTGTGTGTGTGTGTGTGTGTGTGTGTGTATCTCAATACAGGTAGGCAAGGTCTATGTGTTAATTTCCATAGAAGTATTGGGCAAAACAAATTATCAACAATTCCTTCCATCCAGAAGATCCATTTATGTGTCATGGAAAGTGCTAAGTATTTGATCAGAAGCTTGTAATTTGGACTCTATGAAGGAGTGGTTATCATTAGCCGTATCTTCCTGACTGAAACACTGAGGCTTAGAGAGGCAAGGAACTTCCTCATGATCACACAGCTAGGAAATCATGGAGGCAAACATGGAACTCAGACCATCTCCAGCTTGAACTCGAGAGTATATAATGTCTTCCTAGAAGGTATAATTTGTAAAGGATGGCATATTAAGTAAAATCAACAGCAACAACAAAAAACCCACAAAACATATTGACATGGAGTCAAGATATTTAGATTCACAAACTCTGATATCTTGGGAAAGTCATTTACTATCTCTGAACCTCATCTGTGTCCCTCATCTGTTAAATGGGATAATAATTAAACTCTCACAGGGTGGTGGTGGTGGTGAACATAATACCAACTAAAGCAGGTGAAATGCTTTATGAAAGCACAAAATGAATGCAGGATATTGTAGGTTTGGAAATATGTCATCACAGTTAGAAACAATGTATACCATTAACACCCCTAGCAAGTAATCACAAGCAAAGTCTTTGTGAGACTTTGTTCTCATCTTCATTTGCCGAACAATCTGAAGGTAAGCTTCACAGTGCCCCATGGTGACTCAGGCAACGTCTCACAAAGTCTCAAAGCTGAACCCAGAAATGGGCTTGTGGACTTCAGGCTACTCTTCTTCAGGGAGAACGGGCACATCCAGAGCCAGAATTCATTGACTCGAACTCAACAATTATTTTACTCTTCAACCAACTCTATGTGATTCTAACACGGAAATGAAAGGCCTTCCAACGTACAATTTTGGAAATAGGCAACCAATTTCCATAGTGACTGACATTAAACACTGCCCCCCCCCACCCCGTGCTACAAGCTTGGTATGGATTTGGTTAGTAATAAAGGCCAATTTGATGCATATATTCAAGTCCTGGTAAACACAAGTCGAGAAGTAACTAGGACCCTTTGTTATCTCTGGAGGTGTTTCATTCTGCTCCTTCACTGACCTATTAAGCTTTATTCTTGAATATACATGTACTTGTTTGCATTTCCCTCCATAGCTAATACTGAACATTACTCTAGGGAAAGAGGAGGATTATGAAAGATTTTGGATTTAATTATTATAGCAGCACTGTTCACACCCACTGCAGTAAAGGTAGTCTCAGCAGAAAAATGGTAAGTTCTTTTCATGAGGTCACAACTCCATAGACAAATTCATCACACACTGGGTATCCCACAGTGTGAGAGAATCATGCTCACATGTATGCCTGTGTGTGTAGTCTTAAAAAATGACAACTGTTCTTCTGCTTTTCAGTTAGATGAAAACAGAACAAAGTAGGCCTCCTTAGTGACTTTAGATGTTTGTTCAGGATCTGGTAGTTCACGGTGCCCGTCTTTGCGTGAAAACGCTCTGGTTTTTATTTTTACCATGACTTATAATTTCTATATTATTTTTTTGTCTCCAATATTTATTTACCTCTTTAAAATCACTTCCTTCTTTCACATGGAAATGTACTAACTTTCCTTAAGAGAACATAAGTTTACACATACGATATATTTTGTCATCACAAAAGTGCCACATTTACTCTTTATTAGGCAGGCACTGATTTATATATTTTTATGTTTTTAGCTCATTTAATCTTTGCTACATCCCTATGAGATAAGCATTATTATTTTAAGACCTGTAGTATCCCCCATGACTGCAAGTTTATTTATTTTCTTTTTATTATGTTACGTTAGAGTCACCATACAGTACATCATTTGTTTTTGATGTAGTGTTCTATGATTCATCATTCGCGTATAACACCCAGTGCTCCATGCAGTACGTGACCTCCTTAACACCCATCACCGGGCTAACCCATCCTCCCCACCCCCCTCCCCTCTACATCCCTCAGTTTCTTTCTCAGAGTCCATAGTCTCCAGGGTTCGTCTCTCCCTCTGATCCCCCCCCTTCATTTCTCCCTTCCTTCTCCTGATGTCCTCCCTGCTATTCCTTACGTTCCACGAATAAGTGAGACCATATGGTAATTGACTTTCTCTGCTTGACTTATTTCACTGAGCATCATCTCCTCCAGTCCCATCCACGTGGATGTAAAAGTTGGGTATTCATCCTTTCTGAGGGCTGAGTCATATTCCATTGTGTATATGGACCACATCTTCTCTATCCCTTTGTCTGTTGAAGGGCATCTTGGCATCAATCAATGTGATAGAACACATAAACAAGAGAAGAGACAAGAACCACATGGTCCTCTCAGTTGATGCAGAAAAAGCATTTGACAAAATACAGCATCATTTCCTGATTAAAACTTTTCAGAGTGTAGGGATAGAGGGAACATTCCTCAATTTCATAAAAATCATCTATGAGAAGCCCACAGGGAATAACATTCTCAGTGGGGAAAAGCTGAGAGCCTTTCCCTTAAGATCAGGAACACGACAAGGATGCCCACTCTCGCCACTATTGTTCAACATAGTACTGAAGTCCTTAGCAACAGCAATCAGACGACAAAAAGAAATAAAGGGTATTCAAATTAGCAAAGAAGTCAAACTCTCTCTCTTCACAGATGACATGATACTTTATATGGAAAACCCAAAAGACTCCTCCCCCAAATTACTAGAACTCATACAGCAATTCAGTAATGTGGCAGGATACACAATCAATGCACAGAAGTCAGTTGCTTTCTTATACACTTACAATGTAACTGTAGAAAGAGAAATTAGAGAATTGATTCCATTTTCGATAGCACCAAGAACCATAAGATACCTCGGAATAAACCTAACCAAAGAGGTAAAGGATCTATACTCTAGAAACTATAGAACACTCATGAAGGAAATTGAAGAAGACACAAAAAGATGGAAAAACATTCCGTGCTCATGGATCAGAAGAATAAATGCTGTTAAAAGTCTATGCTGCCCAGAGCAAACTATACTTTGAACGCCATCCCAATCAAAATACCAACGGCATTTTTCAAAGTGCTGGAACAAACAATCCCAAAATTTGTATGGAACCAGAAAAGACCCCGAATCACCAATGAAATGTTAATTTCTATATTATTAAGAAGTAAAATGGTCCCAAAACCTGTGTCAACAAAACCAAGTCCTTGCCCTGAAGAGATGATCCGATAGACACTCAAATAATGAAATTTGGGGCAGATGAGAGAGCATGAGCACAGAGAAGACCGTGGGGGCCCTGGGGAAAGAAGGAAGAGCCGAGCCCAGGGTCGCCTCTGTTCCTGACTCTCTGGACCTTGAGCTGAACCCGGTGACTTCAGAGGACTCTTTGCACTGGGACAACCCAGGACACGATGCTGTGACAGGCCCTATGCAAGTTATAACCATAAAATCGTAAGATCGCTCTCTATAGGCCCTGTCACTTCACATAGTGGAATGCTTAGGTGATTCTGAAGAGGACAAAACAGAAGGCTTGGAACATTATTATAGAAGGTTCTACGGAAATGGAGCCTTTAGTTCGGTTTGCTCTCTTGAACTAGTTAGTCCAACTCTTTGCACCTCAGTTTTCTCACATGTTAAAATGAGCAACAATAACACATTACCTTGGAGAGTTTGGGGAGGATCAGAAAAAGCAAGTGTGTACAGATTGCCGAGGAGTCGATATAAGTAGCTACTGTTGGCATCCCAGTCATTATTGTTATTGCTGTCATTATTACTACCTGAGAAACAGTGCTTTACAGATTGGGACAATAACACAAAAGACTCTGCTGGTGACCCAAAGACTGGCGGAGGTATCAAATAGCAAAACATCACTGGATGCCCGATGAGGCATGGTTCAGAGATCCTTAAGGAGTTTGGAAAGTTTCAGCGCTTGTTTACTCTTCAAGAATGTTCTAAACTCATCATGGCTGTTTCAGGTTTCCTGAGATCGTCCCAGATTGCTTAAGATCCCCTGGAGATTTGAAAGCCTATCATAAGACGAAACACGGACAGTTCCAAGTGAGAGTTTAAAAAGAAATGAGTGGCCCTGATAACGTTGCTCCTCCTATCCGTGGAGTGACCTACAGATCCAGAGAAATGAGCCAAAGATGGCCCACACTGGAAGCTGTGCTCACCTTGAGCACCCTGTCTTTGAGTATGCCACTCTCAGGAGGCATTTCCAATACACATCTGGCTCTAAACTTTCTATAAAAGGCATGGCTTCAGAGGCCATTAGTTGATCCAGAATCCTTATTCAGAAGCAACCTTCAGAGCCCTGAATGTGTAGGTTGCAAACCTACACTGTGCCTTTTTGTGATTACAAAATGGCGCCCCTCTGGGCAGACAGCTTGTCAGGCGCACCACCTGATACGGGCTGGATTCCAGCTTTCAAGTATCCGTGGAAAGAGCTGCAATGCTGGTGACCGACACCCCAACAGACCATGGCTACTACAGTTGGAAGTGCCTGGAAGCCTTATCTATTTCACCTTGTCACCCAGTGGAGATATCTACAATATCCCAACACATGGCCAGAAGCCATTGTCTGATGGGTAGCAGGCCATGCCCTTCTACTGTTTAGAAGCTCTTAACTGTTAGACAGTTCTGCCGGTTAGGAATTGCCCTATGCTTTCTTGGAGCTTCCATGTAGTAGCTTGAGTCTTGTTCTCTATAGTCCACACTGGGAGCCTGGACTTGGAATGGTGTTGGGGATAGAACCAGAGCTGCTGTCTACATTGTGCGGTGGCAGGGTTGGCAATGCTCAGGTGATTCTGAAGAGGACAAAACAGAAGGGGTGCTGATTCGCTCAGGTTTGGGACTCTAAACAAAAATTAGGAACCATCTTACTGTGGGCCCTCTTCTAGAAAATAACTTAGCCCTACTGACTCTTTAAAGGGCACTTCCTCTTCATAAAGTAGGCTGGGAGGAATGAAACATGACTGGTCTAGAATTACTCAGGGAATTATATATTTTCCTACCTAGTGCGATGCAGTCTCTGTAGCATTGAATCATTTGTTGGTAAGCAAGGCAGGCGATGAGGAAGAGGCAGTGATATTTTTCCAAAGCACTCATTCTGTTTCCCTGAGGTAAGGGTGCTCAGGTTTTTTTTTTTTTTTTTTTCCCTTGGGAGAAGCTGCATTTAATTTTCTCGAGGTTTTAGCTTAAAAGTCTGCTTCCATGACCAGCCCACTGGGAATCCTGGAAAATCCCAGTCTGGGGGCCATGGCGGTGAAAAACAGTTTGAAGATCTCGACTATATTGTAGAGGGATAAATCTCCCAAGACCCGTCAGGTGGGGCCCTCTAGCCCAGTGCCACCCAGTGAGCCCACAGCCTGGGTCTAAATTAGATCGTGCACCCTGCCATGGGCATGCAGATCAGAGGAGTGTCTTCTGTAACTGATGGCCTGTAAGGGTTTCCTAAATGAGCACCCCGTGAAGTTATTCTGGCTCCTTAGCAAGAGAACTGGGGTTCCTTTAGGAACCATATAGTCCAGGGGTTGGCAAACTGAGGCCCTCGATCCAAACCAGCCCTCCCTCGGTTCTTAAACTGCCCGTGAGTTAAGAATGGTGTTTACCTTTTTAAACAGCTGAGAAAAACAAAATCAAAAGAAGAATGGTATCTCATGACATATGAAAATTATATGGAATTTAAATTTCATTATCCATATAGAGCTGTACTGAAACATGGCCACTCCCACTCATTTGCATATTGGCTATGCTTTTGAGCTGTTATGATGGCTGCGTTCGGTAGTTGTAACAGAGAACACACCGCCCAAAACACCTGGAATATTTACTACCTGAGCCTTTACATACAAACGTTTGCGGACCCCCCGCTTTAAGCCAATGGTTTCCAAACCTCTTTAAGACTCCTTCCTCTGCCCAGTGAAATCTTACAAGGAACTCCAAATGAAAGAGATTAAGGTAGTGCTGTTTCCGTCACAGCCAGGATTGGGGCGGCGGCGGGGGGGGGGTACGTCTGGAGTGCCCCAGGGATTAGAGGAACACAGTGTGAAGACAACTCAGCTACTCGAATCTTATTTTGGGGAGTGATTCTGGCTCCATGGATATTGCACAGAATTTAGTTGGAGAACCTAAATCTTGGTTATGTAACCTCTCTGAACCTCAGTTTACTCCCCTGTGCAATGGGAATGAAATAATATGTCTCTTGGAGATCAGGAAATGCTGACCAGTCAGTTTGGGCAGAGTGCTGGGTACATAAAAGGCAATAGTAGGAGAAAAGAATAAATATCCTTTTTCTGGGTTTATATCTATACTGCACACATAAGCCAAAGCTAATAGCATGAGCCTTGATATATATGACTATTGACTTGTATCCAAGTGCACCTCTTCAACCTTGGACTTCCTTAGAATTGATCACATAAATTCAGCACCATAGCAATTTTCTGCTCTATGGTCATTATTTTGAATTTGATTTTCATCTTCTTGGTATATTTCTCTGGGTTATATAATTTTCTCCCAATGCGGGAACTCAAGTTATCATGCAAATGACAAACTGCCTAATAGAATTCAGATGGCTTTCAATCATGTTACGCACAGCATAACACTACTGTATCATTTTTCAGGGGTGTGTGTGTAAAAACATCTAAGAGTGGATTTCCCCAGAGAAGACCATAGCCCAGTGAACCCACCTGGATCTCAAATCAAATGGTGAGATCATTCCAAAGGAGAAAAGAGAATCTTTTGCCCTAAAAAATATCTCAGGTGTGGATCTTGATATTTGAAATTGTACTCTTCAGTAGGACCACCCAAGTCACCTTGAACGAACTTTGAGTCATACTGGGCAATAGAGAGTCATCCACGTAGATTAATAGGGACTTACCCAAGACCATCTACTGGGCCCGATATCTGTGGGTGAGACACAGCTGCGGCCCCTAAGGGTACAGGTTGTAGCGTTGCTCTGTGCTAATTTGAACTCCAGCTCTAAAACTTACCGAGTGTGGACTTGGGCAAGTTACTGAACTTAGAGCTTCAGTGTTCTAATCTATAAATTGGAGCCAAAAACAGTACCTAGTTGAGAGGATTCTTATGAGGATTGCATGTGATTATGTACGTAAAATGGTTGGCAAGCAGTCAATAATGACTGTTACTGTCATTATTACTTGCCATGACTATGCTTGAAACATAGTCATGGGGAAGGAACCAAGAGTAGGACACAGTACCTCCCCCTAATAAGCTTGCCCTTTAGCAAGGACAAAGGCCTCGTAAACAGACGATGACAATGTCCTCATTCAATGCTACACAGAGAGGCTGGTGGAGCTACAAGGAAGCAGTGGTCTTCGAGCAATGCCTTGAAGACAGAATGAACTGCCAGGGGAGTGAAAAAGGAAAGGGCAGTCTAAGGAGCACAGAGGTACCAAAAGACTTGAGGTTTCCAGAAGAGTGGGCCACTTGGTTTGGCTGGAGTATACTACGTGTAGGTGCTCTTGAAAAGGGGGGGGGGCGGGTCTAAGGAGGCAGGTTCGGGTGAGACTTTTTCCAAAGAATGGGGAGTGGGACAACCAAAGATTTTAGGCGGGGGTGGGGGTGGGGGGAGCATGGAAGGTCAGAAGTAAAGATCTCTGAGAGCAGAGCCTATAAACTGACTGGAAGAAGGAGGTAGCAAGGGAACCGGTTAGACCACCAGTGGAGTGGCCCGAGTGGCAGAGGGTGGTGGCCTGGGCCAGGGCACAGACAGTGAGGATGGAGAAGAGAGGGGACCAGATTCTAGAGACAGGCCAGAAGGATCAACTGAATTGGGGACGCTGGTGATGGTGACATCCCAAGGCTCCTTGGCCACTCTGAGGCCACTGAACGAATATCACGAATTCCACCAAACTCCCAAGCGGGCACACACGCCGTCACACTAGGCCACCTCTCTATATTGATGCCTGTCCCTTCGATCTCCCCAGGCTCTGACACAGCACTGGGACCTCAGCTCCTGGGTAGAGAAGAAGTGTCTCTCTCCAGCACTCAACCTGTCTTTCTGGACACACACCTGGTGAGCTCCATTCCTAATTGATGAGGAAACACTGATTTCTTGCCATGAAGCCTTCCTTCTGGGGTTGGCCCTTTCAGCCTTCCTTCAGCTTCTTAGAGTAACCAGAGCTGATTCGAGAGAAGAAACCTCTATGGTTACCTCCAAGGTACCCCCCCAACCGCAGAGGTTACTTCATTACCTATCTCTGTACATCAGCTCCTAATTGTTAATGGATTAAGTAAAGAACTCCTTTTTTGAGCCAGGCCATTAATTTCTATCTATGGAAACTCTTCAAAACAACTGAAATATTAAGTCGCTGTTAAGTGCACTACAAGTCGTGCTTGCTGACAGTCACTGTGCCTCACATTAAATTCAGTGGGGACAAGGACCTATTCTTGGTTCTGAGACACCATGACTTCTTAGCTGCTGGTAGCACGGCACTTTAGCTCAGGGTGCTTGAAACTCTTCCTCAAACCCATTTCGTGAGAAATGCTGTCCAGAAGGTCTGTTTACCTGAACTGACACGGCAGATAGGATTTCCTTTATGCTGCTGCATAAAGAATTCACGTGTTACTTCAGACTGTTTCAGCAAAAACGGCCACACCTGACAATTTAGGCGCAACTAAAATATCGACAGGCCACGTTGCTCCATTTTTCAGGAAAACCCCGCCTGATTTCTATGCTCAGCGCTTTCTGTTGCATCAAAAGGAACCCCTGACACACACTTTTGCTTACGGCAGAAGCTCTAAAACGTACCGAGTGTGGACTGTGGACTTGGGCAAGTTACTGAACTTAGAGCCTGAGTGATTGAATTGGTGAAGATAACGGCAATTCACTTGTCGATTTGGACAGTCTAGGACCCGTATAATGAAAGAAAGGAAGGCTTGCCAACGGTGCCAGCTCCCCTGATCCAGAAAAGACGACAGCAAAACAGAGCAAGTTGTGGGATATTCTGTTATCGAGGTGCCCATTCTAGGTTTCAGGGAAGGGAGCGTGTAGGCCGCGGGTCTATTCTGCAGGGGGTGGGACAGAACGTTCTCTGCCTCATCGGAACCTGGGAGGCAATGGGGAATGGTCTCGTGACAGCCTCCCCGAAGACAGAGGAGGCAAGTGGCAGATGGCCTTGAAGAACATCTCAAGATCTTCTTGTGCTCTCCTCTTCTGGGAGGATCACTGGGTGTTCTACCAAGATTCCCATGGGCTGTGGTTCAAGCCTTGGCCTGCATGGCCTATGTGGTTACCTGCACAGTGTCCATGGTGCCACGGGAGGGCTGTCTCCCTCCTGCCACCAGACATCCCAGTCAGTCGAGAACGACTCCTCACGGGAGCTGCTTTTCAGATTCTGGTGTCAGGCTGAACATTCTCATTTACCAATGTTTCATGTCAAACGTGCTGCCCACATTTAAGTTCTAACAAAAGCTCGCGGTATCATTACCATAAGCATAACAACAGCTAATGGACTTGTTTCTCCACTCGGAGTGATGAATGTGAGCTAAACTAGCCATAGCTCAAGTCCAAGGATACACATCTGCAGGAACTAGCCAATATTCAGGGTCCTGGGAGACCAGCAGCTTCCCTCTCAGCAAAGCCCACTGACTTGCATATGATTCCTGAGCACAGTGATGGGCTCAGTGTAGGGACTGAAACTTCTCTGCAGATAGGCCCGGGTTCAAACCCTCCCCGGCTGTGGCTGTGTCATCTTGGACCAAATCCCTTGAACTTCTGGGTGCCTGGGTGAAAGAGGGATCATAACAGCACCACCTTCTAGGATTCTATAATCATTAAATGAAAGAACCCACATCAAGTCCCTAGCACACAGAAATCAGCCAATCTTTATCATCTATTGTGGTTACTGGCTCAAGACAGTTCAGCTTAGATTATCCTAAACATATCAGATGTCATTTTATTTGAAAACGAGAAAAACTAGAGAAATGTGTCCCCGTGTTAAAGCAGAAGTTATAGGACGGAACTGTACCTTTGCCATGGATAGCTTTTGCATGCCAGAAGTAGAATAATTTTTTGAGTACAGAGTCTTTATTAATATTTCCATATCAGCATTTTCAAATCTGGAATATTCAAATCCATAGAAAATGCAACTGGACCACATATCTATCTTAAAATATTAATCTACCAGATTCTAGGAGTACATTAACAGCTTGATATTGAGAAATCTATTAGTATGCTACATCGTGTCATCAACAAATAAAATGATAAAACCATATGATCATCTCAATCGATGCCAAAAATATGCTTGATAACATTTCATCCCCATTCCTGACCCAGGCCCTTTAAAACCTAGGTAGAGAAGGGGTATATCCTTTCTGGATAAGGAATATATAAAGGAAGAAGTATCGATCTAGAGGTACGTTTTAAGTAGGGAGGAAGGTTAGATCAATTTTTAAACATGTATCTTAAAGTAAAAATGGAATCACAGACGACTATGTTTCAAGTGTTTCTAAAAGTCTGTATTATTGTCGATTCACTGGGTAGACAGAAGGAACACAAACAGACTAATATCATCCAATAACACCATTTGTTCTGATAATTACTCCAATTTAAGCAGTTTTGAGGCACCACATATGGTTTCCACAAGGGATTCTTTCCACGTAGGTAAAGACAAAATTAGAAAGGGACACGAAAAACCCCAATTTCCATTCCACATTTCATAAAGTATTAATCCTTTAAAAATACATCAGCAGTTTATTGACCTTCACATCTGCCTGCAAGCCTTACAAATGCAGAGATGCTGGGTAACGGGACTGAAAATTTGATCCTATTGTTTGAACAAAATGAGAATTGTTTCGGAAGGGGCTCCACAATGTCTGGGCATATATTTTCCCTAAGTAACATGCATTTCCCCCAGGAATTCAACATTTATGTTGATGTACTTGGCTGCAGAGCCAATCCCGCCCTGGCTCTAATACAGAGGAATTTTCTGAACATTTTGAGTAATGGGACTGAAATAATTTAACGGCTCCTTCTGTGCATGTTAAATGAGTTGCATGATATATTTAGCTTTTGCAGAAAACTTGTTTACACTATAAATTACAGCACATGGCACAATCACAGTGATGTGGAAAGCCAGCCATGTTGAGTCATTTTGGCCATCTCTCTCCAAACTTCAGCTCGGTGCAGATGAATTCACTGTGGCTCACCGACACACTGTGTTTCCTAACCCTGTGACCCTGCTGAATACAGGTTAAGGCCCTCATCCGAGCACTGCCCTTATACTCCGAAAGCAGAGCTGGATTTCTGAGCGATGAGGATTCTCAAAATAGGGGAGGGCCCACTGTTGACGAATGAGTGGCATCCCGATCTCAGTTTTTATGTACTATACCAATCCTCCACGCATCAGAAGGGATGGGCTTTCTAATTCTCAAACACAGAAGCAACTCAGGCGCCTAAAGATTCAGGGCTCTGGTAAACCCAGTCTGCTAAAAGGTGACACGACATAACGGAAAGAGCAAAGACGTGGAAGTTGGACGGACTAGAGGTCCGGTCTGGGCTCTTGCGTTTACTAGCTGTGCAAATCTAGGCCAACTGATTGACCTCTCCGGGCCTTTGTTGTCTACCTCTAGAAGGAGGCTGCTGATACCTACTTTGCTTGGTTGTTGTGGAGGGTCACTTAAATAACATGTGAAAAGAATATGATGGTGAGTGCTGAACAAATGCTACTATCTCTGTTATTACTGATATTAGTATGAATGGGAGATCAGTTCTTACAACAATGCATTCAGAAGCAGCATTAAAGGAATCACCACAGTGGGGCGCGTGGGTGGCTCAGTCAGTTAAGTGTCCAACTCTTTCCGCTCAGGTCATGATCTCAGGGTCCTGAGATGGAGCCCCGTGTTGGGTTCCATACTCAGCAGGGAGTCTGCTGAGGATTCTCTCCCTCTCCCTCTGCCCCTTACCCATTCTAAAACAAATAAATACATCTTAAAAAAAAAAAAAAAGAATCACCACAGAGGAAATCACCCATCTCTCGTGGAAGAAAAGAGTTTAAGAACCACAGAGAGCCAGTAAAGTGTGTTTTACATACAGTAGGTAAACACTGTAGAAAACTGAAAATATATTCTCTCATGATCCGGCTTTAGGTAAGAAAGTGCCAATTCTGAATACCTGCCCCAGCACTAGGCTATTTCTATCCGCTTATTCATAGATTCACATTCGTGATAGATGGGTAACTAGCTGTCTAGATAGAGAAACAGGGAGAGCTATAAATATAGATATATGGAGAGTGGCAGATACCCATACTGGCCAGTAGTTATCATCTCATTTCTAGAACTATAAAATATATTCCAAATAAAAATGTAATCAGTCCCCCCCCCCCAAAAAAAAAAAAACTGCTCCAGTCATTCTAGGGATAACATGTTAGCCAAATCAAAGCACTTCAAACCTTTCATGTAATACCTGTCAGATGTATAATTAAGATTTGAGGGCTCACACCTTGCTCCTATCTCACAATAAATCTAAGTCAGCCAATGCTTACTCAGGGAAACTTAATGTATGCCAGACATTCACTTCACTAAGGGCACCAATGGGCCACTTCATTGACTCTTTCCAAGAAATCTGGGAGGTTGTACTTGTAATTTTTTTTTCTTTCTGTTTTTAGGCAAGGAAACTTAGGCTCAGAAAAGTTAAGAAGAGTGTCCAGAGGACGGGAGGAAATACTTGCAAGTCAGATATCTGATGAGAGTCTAGTACCCACAGTAGGTAAAGCAGCCTGGAAACCCCAACAAGAACATGATACGGAGCCCAATTAAAGAACAGGCAAGGGATCTGAATGGACACTTCTCCAAGGAAGATCCACAAATGGCCAGGAAATAGACGAAAAGATGCTCGGTATTATTGTCAGCCATCAGGAAATAGACATAAAGTGGAAACCACCTAAGTGCTCATGAAATGAATGGCTAGACACGGTGAGGTCAATCCATGCTGGATTATTATTCGGCCGTAAAAAAGCAGTGAAGGGCTGGTCCATGCTACAACGTGGATGCACACCGAAATCATGATGCTAAGGGAAAGAAGCCTGACACGAAAGGCCACATATTAAACGATCACATTTATATGAAATGTCTCAAACAGGCAAATCGAGAGAGGCAGAAAGGAGATTACTAGTCACCAGGGGCTGAGGTGAGGAGGAAGGGGGAGTGACTGCTAACGGCACGGGGATTCTTAGGGGTAATGAAAATGTTCTAGAATTAGAGAGGGAAGTGATGGGTGCACAACGCCGTGACTACGAAAAACCACTGACTTGTTCACTTCCAAAGGGTGAATTTTATGGTATCTGAATCTCAATAAAGCTGCTGTTTGAAAAAGTTACACAGCTGGCCAAGTGGGAGAGAGTGAGCTGGGACGACAACCCACACCTGCCTGATGCCAAAGCCCGGGTCCTTAACCACTCCACGGGCTGCCCTGCATGACAGAGATTGGCAGAAGGTCTCACGTGCATTCCTCTTCACATCCACGGAAAAAAATGCTGAGAGAAAAAGAGCTATTTTTCCCCACGTGATCCCTCTCGCCCTCCATTTTTCGTACGTTAAAACTGCAATTGATAGAGCCAGCAGAAGCTGCACCAAGGGAAAAGGGCTTTGTCTTTTCCAGGAGCGACAAAGCATTACATTAAAGAGACAACCCTCTGGATGGGGTGGAGACCAAGCCAAGAACCCTTCAGCAAAGATGCTCTACCCCTCCTTGACTTCACAGTTTCCAAACCTGAGGCTAGTAAAGAGAGGAATTCGTCCATGCAGAGGCTCCTCTCTGCCCCCCCCAACCCCCATAACACCCACAGGCAGGCACATGTTTAATGTGGGCTGACAATTTGGATGAGCTGATGTAACGGGACGTCAAGACTGATGGAAGGAGGCTTGCAGTTTAGCAGTTAACGGAAGGAAAAGCCCCAACAAGGAGGCAAGGTTGGCCTCTGGCCGATCCTTTGACAGGTCAAGGAAAGGAGTTCCTTCTGGGTCGTCTGACAGCCGGCTGCCTAGATGCGCAGCAGCGCCCCCCCCGCCCCCCTCCCCGCCGCCGTTGAGTGGGAGCCGGGCCTGGAATCGATTTTCCAGACCCTGACAGGTGGAATCCGGGAGTGGGTACCTATCAGGGCCCAATGCTGGAGAGCAGCTCCCATGTAATGCAAATATAAGATCACCAACCCAATTTAAGCTGGGGTTCCCTTGAGCAGAGGGCGAATTTCCCTGTAATCGTCCTCCGGTTGTCTACGTCTAGCCTTCACAACCCCAGATGGGACACTGTGAAGCACGTCCCCACCCCACCCCCACCCTCAGGCTCCAGTCGCCAGCACGAACTAGATGCATACCTCGCTGGTCCACCTGCCGTCCCCCGAGCCCGACCACGGGACACGTGCCGCACTAACTGGTGGCCACATCCAAGTGCAGAATATTTGGCTGCCCTGTTGGTTTCTGGCCCGCGGAGTAAGAGGGGCTCCCCCCTCTCCTTCTTCTCGCCTTCTGTTATTTTGAATCGCCCACTTCTCTCGTAACCTTCTGCGGCACCAGTGGCCCACCGAGGGAGCTGCTGTGGCTAATGGGCGCCTTCACTTCAGCCCAGCCAGCTTGCCTCAGTGTGACAGCCTCACAATAGCCACCTTCCCTCGGAATAAACAAAACAAAACAAAAAAACCCAGAAAACAAAAAACAAACCCTGTGATTTAGTGGAGAGAGAATGTGGGGTAACAGCCTGATCTGTCTCTCGGTCTCCAGCGTGTTCTCCTGGCATCAGGTGGCTCCGCCAAGCCCGAGAATGAAGCACGCGGGGAAGCAGGCCGGTCCGAGGCTCCGCTCGGTTCAGGACGCCGGGAGACACCGCGGCAGCCCTGCTTCCACAAACGGGGGCGCTGCTTCCTACAAACAGTCTGTCTCCACAGGAAAAAGAAAATCTGTTGTGGGGTTTTTTTTTTTTTTTCTCCCGCCATTACTTTATCAATTGCCCAAGTAGTGGTTGAGCCGGCTTCTCTTAACTCGGTAACTGCAGTAACAATGTTACCTGGAAATGTCTGTATGGAGTCCTAACCCCCACGACCTCACAACGTGACCTGATTTGGAGACAGGGTCTTTACAGAGGTCATCACATTAAAGTGAGGTCAACAGGGTGGGCCCGAATCCAGTGTGACTGGTGTCCTTATAAAAAGGGGGAATGTAGACACAGACACACATAGAAGGAAGACAATGTGACGACGCAGAGAGAAGACAGCCATCCACAACCCACGGAGAGAGGCTTGGAACAGATTCTTCCCTCACAGTCCTCAGAAGGAACTAATCCTACCAACACCTTGACCTTGAATTTCAGGTCACCAGAACTGGGAGACAATACGTTTCTGTCGTCCTAAGCCTCCCCACTTTGTGGGACCTTGTTATGGCAGCCCCAAGAAACTAACACAGGGCTTTAGCCCCCTTCCCAGAGCCCTCAAATACATGGCTTGGAGGGACTGCATTCGCACTCCCAATCTCTGCCTTTTTATATACTTGCCTCACCATCTAATGACCCGGGGAAAGGAACATTTAGGGGTGAGACAGAAACATGTTTGCTAAGAGAAAAGATCAACTAAGTTGATGGTGGGGAGCATCCCAGGGACCAATTTTCTAAACTGGGAAATAACTGAAACTTGGGTCATCCGAGCCTCTTGAGTGAAACTATCTCCCTAGCTAAACTCAGCCAAACCCCGTGTCTCTCTTCACCCTACTTAAGATACTGATTATTTTTAAGAGAGATTATTGCCATTTTGTTTTGGTAAACCTCACTGATTTCACTTCTATTCTTGTGAGTGGTAAAGCTGAATTTTGCCTCCAGTTATTTCTGACAATGCCATTGGAAGGCAGATTCCGACTCTTTAAATATGTGACATTTTGGAATGAAAACATAGCTATACCATGATTTTTGTCCCCGTAGAGAGCTTAAAACGTCACCCTTTTGGCACAAGCTGGACAGAAGACCTCAAAACAAAAGGCAAGTCACACAGCATGAAGGGTCAAGAGGCCAGAGAGTATGACATAAAGGAAAAGGCCAGAATGCAAGATAATTACTGATGCTGGTGGCATGGCCAGTAAAGGGGCTTATGTCTCCTAACATAAGAAGTTGAGAGAGAAAGAGGGTACAGACATGGTTTTCCCCCAATCCACCTGCCTGCCAATGGCACTCTTCCCCTTGATCTGCTTGCTTTTCCACTCTTTTTGGGTGGCATCATCCACTGCCCTGATCCCCACAGCTACATCTTTAGTCTAGAACATTCTCATGAGCTCTGGACTCATAGATCCAGCTCTCCAATGGACAGCCCCACCAATATATCCCACAAATGCCTCAAGCCCAAGAAAACAAAACTGAACTCATCATCTCTAGCCTGTTCCCCCTCCTGGTTTGTTTTATTTAAGCATCCATCTATCCATCCACCCACCCGTCCGTCCATCCATCCATTCATTTTACGGTCTATCTGTCTATCAACCATCTATCTAGCTATCTAGCTATGTATTAATGTGGTAAAATACGCATACGATTAACCATTTTAAAATGGGTCTAGTCCACACTTCTTCTTTTTTTATAAGATTTTATTTTATTTATTTATTTGTCAGAGAGAGAGAGAAAGAGAGCGAGCACACAAACAGGGGGAATGGCGAAGGAGAAGAAGAAGAAGCAGGCTGCTCCCGTTCAGTGGGCAGCCTGACATGGGACTCGATCCCAGGACCCTGGGATCATGACCTGAGCCAAAGGCAGACGCTTAACTGACAGAGCCACCCAGATGTCCCTAGTCCATGCTTTTGCACACCTTCAGAATACTTAGTTTCAGGGCATTTTCATGGCTCCAAAAATAAACCCTGTACTACTGAGCTGTCACTCCCCGATCCCTGTCCCTCCCCCAGCCCTAGGCAGCCTCCAGTCTGCTTTCTGTCTCTCCGCCTTGGCCTCCTCTGAACATTGCATATAAATGGGATCCTACGATATGTGGCCTTCGGTGTCTGGCTTCTTGCACTTCACAGGACATTTTCGAGGTCCAACCATGCTGTAGCGTAAACCAGCATTTCATCCTTCTGCTTTCTTCCTGTGTCTCTCGAGAGTGTCACCATCTACCGCAATTTCCAAGCAAGATCGTTTTGAGTTACTTTAAGATCTCTACCTTATCCTTCCCAACATCCTGTCAGTCATCCACTTCTCTTGATGGGACCGCAGACCACCTTTTCCGGTCTGTCCTCTTGTCTCTATCCTCACCTTATTTCAAGCCTTCAGCATCTCTCATCCGGGCCACTGGGATCTTTCTAAAAGCACAACTCTTGCCACGCAGTGCTCCTGAGTGAGATCCCTTCAAGGGCAACAGAGGCCACAGTCTCTGAAAGTCATGGCTAGGCTGCCTGAAATCTGTGGCATAGTGGTGTGGCTGGCGGGGGGGGGGGGGGGAGCGGGGGCCGGGGGCATCTGGGGGAGGCTGTTTGAGGGGCAGGACTGGGGGGTGGCCGGCACTGCAGAACATCAGGGCAGTGTGTGGAACCTGACAGTGTGACACAGAAGGGCCACCAGGTGCTCCTGACAATCAAGTGGGAAAAGCGTCCTGGCGGCACCTACTTGCACACTCAGGGAGAAGAAACGCGCCTCGAGGGGCACAGGGTTTGTGCAAGCCAGCAGGAGGGTAGGCCCTGCACTCCAGGGTGTGGTTGGGAACTCAGAGAAGCTCTGCTTTTGGAATAGGGCTATTTATATAGCACGTGCAGTGACTTCTTGCTGAGATGCTCCGGAGTTCTGGGAGGCCTCACCAACGTCTGTGGGCAATCCTGGGAGAGGACTCTAAGGCAAGGACTCAGTGGCAGTGCCGCAGAAAGCACAGGAAGCCCGTGGAAGGACAGACAGGTATGAAAGAGAAGAGCTCGTTTGCAAGATTAACAATTCCTGTGTTTCTATAGCATGTAAACAAATACGAACCCAAATGAGCACGCGTGTTGTCTCTTGGTACTTGAAATGAGACCATTCACGCTGAAGAAAATGCCGTTTAGCTCCTCTCTCTGCGTGCTGGCACTGACCACTGAAGGATATCTAGGGACAGACTTCATTCTGCTCAGTAACATCTTGTTCTTCCGAAAGCTGCTCAGGAACCGAAAGGCCCTGCTTTGGTAGCAAGCTCCCTGGCTCTGCCAGCCTGGGGCCCGGCCTGGGAGGGCCTTCTGCATCCCTGTCACCAGGCTGGCATACCGGTCCTCCAGCTGCTGTGGGTCCTCCCCCAGAGCCCTCCAGAGGACTGCCCGTGGCAGAAACAAACCCGCCTGTTCTCGGATAGGAAGCCCCTCTCCGACTGACCGACCGAGAAGGGACAAGAGAACTCCCTGTGGGATCAGCCTAAAGGCAGGCTCCAATCGAGACCTTCACCTTGCTTGGCTGTCTTCCCCTGTCCTGTCCCGCTCTCTTCATTTCCTTAGAAGGTTTCTCTTCCTTCAAGTGCATTCTCAGGATATGCTGAGGTCAGGCTCTGCTTCTAAGGAACCTGATATCCGACTGCCCCCACCCCACATAGGATTTTGCACACCTGTGGGTCTTGTCCATGGGAATTCTCAGGTCTGTTCCGTTGGGGAGATCTAATCCCTTAGTCTCCCTGGGAGAAAATAAGGGCTTAATCTAGATTGACTACCCTCTCTAGCTCTTCAGAAATGTACACCATCATGCTACAGCATGAGAGAATCTGTCGTGTTACTAAAAATGGCTTTAATCCATTCTTTGAGTTCCTTATTAGCACTAAATTGAATAAATGCAAAAATAACTACTTTTGCATAATTCCCAAGCTTGCAATTATAGCAATGAGGAGCATTTGCAGAAACTTAAAGCCTATTTCCACATAGCTTTGCTTGAGATTTATTAGAATGCAGCCACCGGCTCCTTCATCATACGCATGCTGTCCGCCCTCCCTCATTCTGGCAACACTTGCGCCCTTTCACAAGGCTGCTGGCTCTTCCCATTTTACAGATGGGAGGGATGAGAAGCAGAGCAGTGACAAGATGTACGCACAGCCTGTTGCAGGGATCTGCGCTGGTACAAAACAGAGCCTATGTTCTATATGAATGTGAGCATCTAGAATGTGCCGAGATTGTTTTTTCTCATCATTAAGACACCTTCTTCTGTTTTGTGTGTGTGGTTTTTTTTTTTCCTTTTCGCTCCTGCTTCTTTAAACAGGGACAAACAGACCAACAAAACAGTGCCTGTCACTCTACTGTATTGATCATTTCCTACTAATTACACTTTATTTAATTAAAAATAAAAGCCAATGTATATCCTAGGCAAAGAATCTCACTAAGTTGACAGCTTAGAAATGTGAAGCCTCTCTTTGTTTGGGGGCACCAGTAATCCTTGAAGGCTAAGAGCAGAAGTTTACCTACATTGCCCTCCCCTTGTCCTGGAAAGAACTGCTCTGGGAATCGGCGGGGGGGGGGGAGGGTACCATAGAAATAACCTTGTCAATCCCTCCCTGCCAACAAGGGTGCTAATTAGTGCCAATTAAGAGCCTCGTTTTTTGTCTGTGGAACATCTGTCCATAGGCATTGAACTCAAACCCCCAACTCATTTTATCAAGGCCAGAAATATCAGAGAGCAATTCATTTTTGGTCCCTGCTAATGCAGCTTGATTGTAAACTCGTGACAAGTTCTGAGCCCTGTTCTTAGTAGGCTCAGCTACTGAGTTCCTGCATTCCCTAGTTGTCATTCACATTTACCTTATTTTGATAAACATATGTCCTCATGAAGTCTAAGATGCATACTGGTTGAGAAGAGAAGTGGCAAAGAGAAAAGCCATGGGAGACCCATGCTTCTTGCTTACCCTATATTCTGTACTCGGGCTCATTTTTTTTTTTTTCTTTTAAGTAATGTATTGTTACCTAGATAAATGGTCTTTGTTTTGGCTTCTTCTTCTTTTTTAAAAAATCCTGGTGGGGTAAAGGCCAGTGTAAAATAGCTTCTTTTTAATTGAACCTATTCTGTGTACACAGTGTGTCCATAAAAGCGCCTCCATCTTTAGCGTTTGGTGATGCAAATGAAGGTGCCCCGCTGTTTCTTTCTCCTTTTATAAAGTGCCCTTTCCATCAATGTTTGGGACAGGACGAGACCCATGCGACTTGCAGCTTGTTTTATTCCGTGCGGCCACGAGAAGACTTGCATGCATTCCGGGGGCAGCTTTATAATGACGTGTTATCACCCACAGCACCTAGGGTATTTCTTCCGACTGCAAAGTGTGTGCTGTATTTTCTGAATTCACTGCAGAGTGGGAAAGCTGTTCGTTTCATCTGGCAAAGATTCCTTTAATTCGGGTGTTTCTCCGGATTCCATTAGGAAGCCTTTGTCCTTTCACTTCAGAGTAAACAAACACAGTGATGTTTAGAGAACTATCAAATTTTACTGTAAAACGCATTATTGCCATATCATTGTCTTCAGTTCCCTAATAACGTTACTTTGTGTTATTCCATTTGTGACCCGCCTAGTGTAGTGAAATGTCATGAGCCTTCCCACAGTGAGTTAGAGTCTCACAAGAAGCAGAAAAATAAATTTATTTAAAACAGGATGGAGTTCTGGCTGCTAACACATTATAAATTGCTCTATTTTAAATGTCTGAACTGGGCATCCTTAAAATACAAGGGCATATTTCATTAGCATTTATGCAATTTTTCAGGTGACTTTCCCCAATGTTTCACTCATCAACGGGATGAGAGCGAGCTTGTCAGGAAAAATTGCAGTTAATGGTAGTTAATGGTGGCTAAATTCAATGGACTTGTTTCTATTTTGTTTCACTCTTGCTGGAAATAATGAAAGTATTACATGAACAACCCTTAACATTGTCTGCAAAAACGCGTCCAGTTCCAATGGTAGGTAACAAAGCTTTATCTGATTTATAAAACAATCTATGTAAACCTATTTTTATGTTTTATTTGATTCTAGCCATTAGCCTGAGCTAAGAAGTAATTCTAAAATATATCTCACAGCAGCAATTTGCTGTACTATGCCAAATTAATCTGCATGAATCTATACCTGTTTCTAGGACACTGGGAACACATGTTCGTGAAAAAGAAATACATTCAGACTATTGTTTTTGTGGAATGTGGGGGGAAGTCAAAGCACTGGGCTTCCCTTCAAATTGCAAGGCTCCCCGCCCCAGAGGCAATGCCCGTTGTCTGTATTAACCACGTCATCAACGAGACTCCCAGTTCTCAACTGCTAAATCAGCAGTTTCAGACGCAGAGAAGCCTTTCCACCCTTTCTGGCTGATTTGAAGTCACTGAGTTGGATCCCCAACCAGTGGAAGTTGGCCATCCTTTTGAAAAACTGCATCGGTTACCCATCTGAAGCCAATCCACTCTTCACTTTCGAGGTGGGCCAACTGGCAGAGTCCGATCCAATCAGTACTCTGCCTGCTTCTCTTTGAGTTAAAGATCTCTCATTGGGCAATGCACCGAATGATGAAGATGTACTCAGAGAGCAGTGGACCTTAACAAAGGACACACAGTGAGCCCTTGTTTTATTCTTTTCAACTTGTCTCTCTCTTGGCTTTCATTAGGACCCAGCTGCAGTGAAAGAAATGCAAAATAAGGAGCCTTCCACCCCAAGACCAGGTCCACCTGTGGCTGATTTGCTGGCAGAACTTTATCTGATGGCAAACATAAGAGTCTTCTGACTGCTAAGAATCTTATTTCTACTACTCTTTGTAGATGAAAATATACATGCCTTCTCACACTGCCGCCTAGATTTCCAGCATCATTCCCAGCCTAGCCCTGTTCTCCCTGTGGACAAATAAAAATACAAGGACAGCAAGAGAAGCCTCGGCTCACAGTCAGAAGCATCCCCTCCATAGGATGGCTTTGCGACATGACCAGATAAGCTGGGCTTCTGTATCGACTCCTGGTATTTCCTCAAAGAGCACTCATGAATCTAGATGGGAACTCTATTGGGGTGCCTTTAAAAAATGCCCTCGGGGGCGCCTGGGTGGCTCAGTTGGTTAAGCGACTGCCTTCGGCTCAGGTCATGATCCTGGAGTCCCAGGATCGAGTCCCGCATCGGACTCCCTGCTCAGCAGGGAGTCTGCTTCTCCCTCTGACCCTCTTCCCTCTCGTGCTCTCTATCTCTCATTCTCTCTCTCTCAAATAAATAAATAAAATCTTTAAAAATAAATAAATAAATCAAAAATGCCCTCGGAAAAGTAACTTGCTACCGCCTGGATGATGTTTCAATCTGAGATTCCCAGACTTCAGTGAATAAGGCAATCGATCAAGCAGATGTTGTAAGCACTACATGTGGTTGGATGGCCACCTCCTGGTACAGGGAACCAGGATAATGCAAAAGAAGAGCTTGCTGCACAGAGATCACGGTGCGTGACCGTCAGCCGTCCTGCCCCGCGCCTTCGGACCAGCCCCTCAGCATTCTGTATTGTCATCGTTATTTTTTTGGGTGGATCATTCTACTGCCACATATCCTAATTTAACCCTACCAATTTGCTGAGAAACATGGTGTTTGTAAAAATGGGCTCCTGACACGCAGGCATAAAATAAAGTAGTGATAATAATGCGTGAGAAAATCTAAAGCCAAAAAGTTAATCCCAGAAATAAAAAATGTCAAGATTTGAGTTCCTCCATGGTATAAGGTAGCTGTTGTAATATATTCCAAATACCATCACCAAGCCATCTCGCTTTCTGCCAATTTTACAAGACGCATGTTACTAATAATGAGTGTACATCAGGAATAAATACAAATAACGTGTAATTGGTGAAGACTCATCTCTGCTGCCCATCAATATTTTGGGTGCTTTCATGCCCAATCAACTAATTATCTACTATCACGCCTCGGATAATGAGAATGAGATAAGACATAATGAAAATTATACATGGCTTGTATGTTATAGTCATTGTTGTAAAATGCGTACAAAATGGATGTTTCAGTCAATAAAGTAATTCAAAATGATAATTAAATGGCGGCCTGTGTACACGGAAACATCTTCATTTCAAGCATGTAGATCAGAAGACCAGAAATCCCAATGTAGGGCTTATACCAGCTTCACTGCATAGTAACTGCTCCTCGCCATAGGAGATCTGTTATAAAGAAAGTGCTTAAGTAAAGGACACATTCTTGGCCGTGTTGAAAATACGATTTGGCTGTTTAGGAGGGAATACATCAGCTCTGGATTACTGGTGCTGGTAAAGCCAAGGAGTGCACGGAACATCAGTGCCAAATGGGAAATTCTTCCCTTTAGACTCTGGATTGTGTGTGATGCAACCTCCCTCCCAAAATGAAAAAAATAAAAAATCTTCTTAATTGTATTTTTTTTTCTCAATCTAACATTATGCAAGGCTGCATTCCAGAAACACATTCCCACAAAAGGGTGTGTGTGTGCAGGGAGGCAGCCCAGAGCTGCCAGCTGGGGAAGACACAGTTTGAAGTGGACAATCTACATGCTTTAGATTTGTGAGTTGACTTCATTACTGCATTTTCAATAATACCAGCATTCAGAATGGTCTCAAAAGTCACCAGGATAATAGGACTATTATCTCTCTCGGCAATATCTAATAAAAAGCTCTTAAGCACATCCAGTCCCTGGTTTTATAAAACATGGCAGCAAATTATCTGCCAGGAATGTTCAGTGAGTGTGCAGCGATTCTTTCTCTATTCAGCCAGCTTTTCTCCCCACAGGGAGGGAAGACGATGGGAGGACCGGAGTCAACCACTCAGGAGACAACTTACAATTGCAGGTGGTCTGGGTGGGGGGGGGGGAACGAAAACCAGACAAAAGGCACCTCAACAAAGGAAACCTTCAGAGGAAAAGTTGGTGGGATTTCAGAACACCTTCCAGGCTATCAATACAAAAATGAAGTCTCCACGATTTCTGAATACAAACTGTAATTCCACCAAGCTGCTTAAAAGGGACACTGGATTTAACGCATACTTTCTGATCTCGGGGGGCAACTAGAGGAGGAGCGAGTGGGAGTGGCAAGGGAAACAAATATGGAGCATCTCCACTCTGGGTGGCTACTGAGGTGGAGGCTACATCTGCATGGATGTTGGTAGGTAGTCTGGGGGAAAAATTCTATGGCCCAGCTAGTTTGGGAAACACTTCATATTCTACACCCCTCCTGTAGAAATGCAGTGAACATTAGCATATTAAAGGCTCAAAGGATTTCTATAATGAAAAGACTTCTTAGTTTTTTGGGTTTTTTTAACCCACTGGTTCCCAAATATATTGGATCATAAAAGCTTTTTTTTTTTTTTTTTTTTTTTTGTCCTGAATAACTATTCTGGACAAATACTATTCCGTGGTGATCGTTGACGGTAAACAACTGAGGGAAAGTGAATCTAGATATTTCATACCCAAAATAATTTTGCCTTACACGCCCCCATCATGGACAGAAAGCGAGGTTACTTTCTTTCCCGCTGAATTGATTTGCCTCAAATGTCCACATCATTTGTCTGGTGTAAGTTTAAGGCCATACAGCCAAAGCTTCCAAATTTGACACTAATAAGGAATTATTGTAAAGAGCCCAGTAAAAGCCCAATTTTCAATTAGAAGATGAGGGTCAATATGCTAAAACCCTTGAAATAACCACCTGTGCCACAATTCATGACTCTCTGGCCAACCTTCCCGGTGCTCACAACCGAGTGCAGAAATGGACCTTTTCTTTTACAGTTGAGAAGCTCAATGCGTTCTTGGAAATTATCTGAGACAATTACATTTGAAAAAAACAGTCTGAAGGGGCGCCTCGGGAGCTCAGTCGGTTGAGCATCTGACTCTTGGTTTCTGCTCAGGTCGTGATCTCAGGGTCCTGAGATTGAGCCCCGTGTCTGCTTGAGATTCTCCTTCTCCCTCTGCCCCTCCCATCTCTCTCTCTCTAATAAATAAATGAATTCTTAGAAAAAAGAGAAAAAAAAAAAGTCTGAAACCAGTGCTCCACAAATAAAAGGCCCAGGATTAACCCTGTATAATCAGTTTTGAAAAACTTGTGGCAACACTGCTCAAGCTAAATTCCATATGGAAGTTCAAAACTCTGTTTGGCCAAGTTGTTGAAGGAGGGTTTCAAAAATGCTTGCATTTATTTCTGGGGCTGTTTACTTTCTTTTTTTATTTTTTTTTAGAGGTTTTATTTATTTATTGGAGAGGGAGAGAGAGAGAGCCTGAGCGGGGTTGGGGGGTAGGGAGAGGGAGAAGCAGACTCCCCTGCTGAGCAGGGAGCCTGATGCGGGGCTTGATTCCAGCACCCTGGGATCATGACCTGAGCGGAAGGCAGATGCTTAACCGACTGAGCCACCCAGGCGCCCCTGGGGTTGTTTATTTTCATGCAGAGCAAGACGAGTTTCCCAAAGAAAGCATCTTAGGAGAAGAGAGAATCCATATAGCGCCTATCTCTATATTGCTATAAATGTCCCTGCGTGGTTTGATCCTCTCTCCAACAAAGACTGAATACATTTTAAAGAGCCAAACCATCCAGCACCTGGAGGAACACATCCCGAGGCACGTGGGGAGGCGTGTCTTCCATAGCCGAGACGTGCTCGCAGTTCCCTGGGGCACAGATGTCATATGATGCTGCACAGCTCAGCCCTGCCTCCCTCTCCAATGGCATCCTGCTCTGTTCGAAATGACGATACCAGGGAAACTTTCCACATGGGCTGCCAGGGTGCTTTAGAGAATTCACGTTCCAAGAGACGCTATGCCCCATCTCCGGTTGCCGATCTGTTCGCTTCGCAGTGGCTGTGAGTATTCTGCACACCAAGGATTGCGTTCCATCCCAGACGCTAGTCATGAAAACCGCCCTAATTTTCTCACTAATTTATCGTTAGATGTTCGGCTCATGGAATGTGTCTGCGGGCCAGGCAAACTGAAGGGGGAAGAAGGGGCTCCAGGATTAGGTTCCCACGAGAACAAGAACAAGGCCGCGGCTGATTGGCTGCTGCTGAAATACGGCATTTCGCTAATTACGAATGAGCATTACGGAACTACCTCTGAGGCAGCCTGCAGCATCTCCATCTCTACTTGGGTTAGCAAAAGCTGCTGGACTCTAAATCATTAATATTAATGATGAGCACATGCTATAAACCGTGGACCCCAATTTTTTAAAATATTTTTACCTTTTGATGCTATACAAGTAAGCACTACTTTGCACAATAGATTTGTTTCTGGAAAGTGCATGTAAATTGATGTTTTGAAAATCAAACCATAGTGTAAATGCATGAGATGAGCTTACTATTTAGAGGAAACCTGCAGTGAATCATTTTCAAAGTGAGGGATTCTTTTTAAGGGTGAAAAATTACCTTTTTATCTGTTTGGAAATATATGCTAGAATTTTGGTGACAGGCTGCTTCAAGTGGGAAAACATCTCTATATGTCTTTCTTTTTTCTCTCCCACGTAAGATTGTGAGTTACAATCATTCAGTGATAACCATCATGCAGCCAAACAACGCAGTACTAGAGTGGGCTCGTGGATGTGCATTCTCTCAGTGTTTTCATTATGAGAGACTGTCATGATTTGTCTGCTTTGTCCTTTGCCTTCTTTTGAAAAGGAGGAACTGTTGAATTGCTATTTATGAGAAACATTTCTTTGAAACCTTTATTGGAATTCAACTAAGAAAAGAGTTTTATGCCACGGCTTCAAACGTGGGAGATTGTGTAATGTCTTTACACTGGAAAAGGCTTGACATGCTCTGATGTGCATAATGAACTGTCTCATCATGTCTCATCAAATTTTGTTTTTACATGGAATTAAAAGACAGCAAACCCGAATTGTGGCATGATTTTAAAAGTCAACTTACTTTACAGTTTAGATCTAGGCATTTTAGCAAGAGCAATACCAGAACGTATGCTCAGGAACACCTCCTATTATTCTATAACTTGGGGACAGAGCTTCTAAAAGTTTAAAACAAAACTTTATGCCAAGAATGGTCTTTGAGAGGGTTGCTCTTCCACAGAGGTAGTCGTCTGACCAGCAGAATTCATGCTGTCCAGAGAAAGATCACTTTCCCAGAACATGGAAATTCATTTACTTGTACTGATATATTTATTTTACTCAGTTTCAAGCTCTTCAGCTAATAAAGCTGCCAGCAGCAAATATAATGGGTGTCCGATTCTAAATTATGCAACAGATTGCAAAGGTTTCACTGGACCACTTTTGATTCTATTTAATAGTTGATTTATGTCATATTTGGAACCAAACTGCTCAAGATGTTTCTTTGCTCGGAAATGCTATCTTCCAAAAAAATGTTTTAGACCTTCACTTAATATACCACTTAACTAAATTCCTTACAGTGTACTTTTCCTAGCAAGGCAAGAAAAAAGATTAGTCTACTGGGTCTGAAAAAGATATTCAAAAAAACCCACACACAAATATTTTTAAACAGCGCATATCTACTTTATGGCAATGCTCTCTTAACTCAGTACTTAGGAGTAAGGGAAATAGCACCTCGGTGGATTATTTTTCATAGTTCACTCAGCAATGTGTTTACTAAGTCACTGTTACAACTACGTGCTTATATATTTTGATATAATAGTGCGTCTTCTGAGATTTCTTTCTTATTTTTAAAACCTATTTAAATGTTATTTTACCTTCCCTCCCAGCAAAAACAAGCTTATTTCTCAAGAGATTCATAGTCAAGCCTGATCATAATTAAAGGCCGAGTCTCTGAAATGTCTTTTTAGACCAAGGAAACAGAAGCAGAGATGCAGCAATCAGGAATGATTTGTCCAGGCAAGGGAATAGAGTTTTTATTTCACAGAATGGCGGGGGCTAGCCCATGAAATTTTATTCCTGTGTTTTCTGATTCAGACGAATCCCCTCATGCATGCAAGAAAGGGGGGAATTCAAAAAAGGATTCTGTTCTATCTGATTATTCAGCTGCCAGTGTGCTTGTTATAATATTTCAGAAGCAGTTATTCGTATATATGTGAACCAAGCAACCCACAATTATGACTCAGGAAATTACTCCAGTGGCGATTTTATAAAAGGCGAGAGGCGATCCTGGGCATCAGGAGCAGAGAATGTCTTTGGTCAAGTTCTGGTCCTCTGCTGTTCTCTCGGTTATGTCTGAGGAGGTAGGTACTGCCATAGCCCCAAACAACCGAGTTCAGGTGGACTCTGGGATTGGTGATTCCATGGGTAGGTAGGAAGGCCACGGTTCAGGGGGTCTCTTCTTGGAGTCAGCCAGACATAGGTTCAAGACATAGACCCACCGTCGTTGGCTGTGAGAACTTCGCTTCAATTCATGAATCTCAGTTCCTCCTGTGTAAAATGTGGATAATAGCAGAGCCTACATCTCATTGGGGTGTGACTATTCAATTAGCTAGTGGATATAAACACTCAGTGTAGTGCCTGGCACTTAAGGAGTCCCTTTTATTTTTAAAAAACTAGCACAGAATTAAAAGTACCACTGTGGCTGTGATAAGATGCTGTGACGAGCTCCAAGAGGGAGAAGAATGTGCCTAGTACCCAAAGTGTATGCATTCCAGACATTTTAGCCTTTGGCCGCTCTTATCCTCCGTGGCTGGGGTAGGTGGGTCAACAGAGGAAATGTTCAAAATAGTCTGGGTTTGCTAGCTCTGGAGAGGTCTTGCTCCAACTGGGGACCTCTGGGACAGCTCAGGGAATTGAGTGAAAGGCTCCCTGAGGAGCCAAAGACTAGAACACGTTGCAAATGACCGTGGCTCGGAGCACTCAGGAATAATGACAGTACTAATCATGAGCATAATTAATAACCGTAATTAATGTCTACCGGGAACTTTCTATGTACCAAGCACCACGATAAGCACTTCAATCACTTAATCCTATGATGTAGGTGCCATTACCATCCCCCTTTTACAGATGAGGACAACTGAGTAACAGAGAGGTTGAGTGACTTGCCCAAGATCACATGACTAAAGATGGTGGAGCTGGGATTTGAACCCAGGCAATCTGCCTCCAGGGCCTTTCCACTTCGATCTCTACACTATATTGCTTTCCACTCTATTCAGACACACCCACATGTGTCTTCATATTTCTTCTTATGATACTACCTCTTCAATGTGGATTGAGGAATAGAAGAATAAAATATGTCAAAATGTTAATATTAATTTAAAAGAACTGACACCTTCTGGATCATTCTTGCTTTCTGACTCCTTTATCTGCCAGTCACTCGATGACATCTGCTGGCTACCTCCTGGGTAGTGGGTCTCGTATCAGCTGCGAGAACATGCGGGCAAATCCATAGCACCCCTTAAACAGCTCGCAGACTTGTGGACCTATTCCATTAAAGGTGCTACCTGGGGGCTTGACAGTCCTCACGAGTGGAAGGGACTACTGGTTAGGCTTTCCTGGATATTCCTTGGGTTTGGAGGAATACCATGATCCACTCAGCCCTATCCCAGTCTCCTCGGCACACAGACTGACCAAGCCAGAATGAAGAGGCCCTCAAGTGTCCCCATCCCCCCAAGGACCTTCAGACTGAGCTACCCCTCGGTCTTCTGTTGCTCCACATCCCTCACTCCCAACTACCTGATACTGTCCAGCAGGTTAAATGTTTGATATCTGCTGTGTGGGAATGAGTATGCCAATTTTCTCAGAGTGAGAGCATCACCTCTGTCTGAAATTGCTCCTTTCAGAGAGTTCGCGAGAGAGATTTTCTATGTGTTGTGTAGGAAACACACATTGAAATCCTGTTATGAGAATGTCAAAAAAGAAGTTTTAAAAGCCCAGCTGAATAAAAAAAATCCTGTTATGGAACCACAGACAGAGCCCCCAACTAATTATAAAGCCAGACACACCACGATGTGCTTGTCTTGGGGGAAATTCGAAAGGGAAGGACATCCAGAGAATCCGTGAAATTTCAAACACTTCAATGCCTCATCTTCTTCACAAGCGAGATACCCTGGATTGCTTGTTTCGTTTCCCTGGCTTGGGAGCATCGATATGTTTCAAGCTCTTTGTGCCACGGGGCAAATCAGGGACTGCTTGCCCTCTTGATCTGAAAGTCTGTTGTGGGGCTGTTGTGCATCTCCCTATGGCGCCGAGCCCCGGGCACCACAATCTGTGGTTTGCAAGTGGCTGCCATTTGGAACCCTAGGGCCATGGAGGTTTGTCCGAGATGGACCCCCAGAAGTAGCTTTTTTCAGTGTCTCTACATCTTTACTGTGCATCTTGGCTTCCTGCCACCCCGAATATCACAGTTCTCTCTGAATAGTATAAATCGAGCTGAAGTTGATTTAAATTTCATGCAGAAAACAGCTTTGCTTCAAAGCACAGCCACTTTTATGTTAAAAAAATCCGTCAAGATATAATCTTTCTGCGCTACCCCCCAAACTCTTTCTAGCAGAAGGCAAGGCAGATTATTTCAATTAAGAGGATGTCACTGACAATGTTTTGTAGTGACCGTCAAGATCTAATTTTCAAGGTATGGTTACCACAATAGCAACCTGGAATTTCAATCCAGTAGTAAAGGTCAAGACAGATCACAGGCTTCAGGTCCTCTCTGATCTCGAAGTAAGAGAGCACCCCGAAAAAAGCATGAAGATAAAGGGGGGACCTAACCCCAGATTGCATGCTCTAAGACAGTGAGGTTATAACATGTGTGCGATTGGGGGGAACGTTTTCAAATTTTTCCACAAATGCTCAAACTATCACTAAACTGAATAAATGATACCTTGGGTGTGAGGAGGTGGGAAAACGCACTCACTGTCATCAATGTGGTGAAACGTCCAGAAATGTGCTGGGCATGGCTAATCTAATTAGGAGAGGAGTGACACACACAGTGATTGATTTTAAGTCATAGGCTCTCTGTCAGCACTGGGCGTCGATCCCTTGATTCCAAACCACATCGATGCAACACTTTTGAGAAACAATGGCAGATACTAGCAAAAAGAGCACTCAACTAGGGCTCAAGAAGCTTGGGACTGAGCCTGGCAACACTACACTATGATTCGTGTAAGCCTGGGCACCTCACTCAAGCCCCCCGAGCGTGACTTGCCTGATTCCTACCATGGGGAGAGAAGTAATGCAAATATCTGCCTGCAATTCCATTCATGAGCTCATCTGACAGAAGCACAATTCGCTAAGAAATCCGAGGAATATCGAGTCTCCATTTTATACATGATGCAGCAAAGGCTTGGAGAAGCACCAAGTGATGTCATGAAGTCACATGGCAAGGAGTGAGAGAGCTGGGATCTCAGCTGCCCCACCTCCTGGCTCCCAGGACTGGGGAGAGACCAAATGTAACAGTAGGTGTAGAAATGGAAAGCATCATGGGACTAGAAATCATTATTATTATTATTAGCAGTGTTATTTGCCTTTGTCCTTGACGATTAGTGATTGCTCAACTGAAATGTGATACTAGCGTGGCAGGTATGGTATAAGAGCTAAAAGTCTGAGTTTTGTAATCCAAGAATCCTAGAGTGAAATTCCAGCTCTGTCACTAACTAGGTCTGTGACCCGGAGCACGTCATCCAACTGCTAAGAGGAAATCTCCTTCTCTGCAAGGTTGGTTTACTCTTACAAAGCGCTGTAGGATGAAGGGTGGTGGGGTGGCTGAAGCAGAGAAGGGGCACAGGGCAAAGGACACCGGGCAGGCTGGGTCCCCAGCACTGGCACTAGCAGCGGACGTGGCTGTTTGGGGTGAGAACCTGGAGAGGACAAGCCTGGGAGTGGTGGCGAGGGCGTACAGAAGGTGGCCGCAAGTGGTGGCTGGAACGACCCAAGTTCACATGCAAGTTTCTATGCTTCCTTTCTCGCTGTACTACAGGATACACAAAACTGATTTTGGAGACACCTAGAATAACATTTTCAACTTCCACATATCCTAGACAATTTCTAGATGTTATGAGTATAAGGGACTTTTGGGGGATTTTTCTCTTGAAAATCTAGACATAACTTCATGTTACTACAATATCAAGATACCAGTCTGGAATTTTAAGAAGTGGGCAACCTATGCAGAAATGGGGTTAGTCCCGAAACTGGGCAACCGAGGTGGCAGAACTATAGGCTGGCTTCTGGGCAAACCATTACCTTCCACCCCCCCACCCCTTCCTAGATCCCCTTTCCCCTGAGCTAAGGACCAGGCGGTGTATTAAGGGCTGCCCTGGCGGATACTGGGTGCCAAGATCCCAGGGAGGTAGCAAAGAAAAGACACTGTGTTCATTTGGATTTACAAGGCAAACCGTCCCTCTGTCCCTCCGGGTCCCCATCTTGGCAGCATATTTGGAGATGTCAATAGAATAGCTTTGAGACCTTCTCCTGTTTGGGTCCTCATTATGGACGTGGATGGAACGACCACAAAGAAAGGCATTTGTCAGATTTTTCAACTGATTTTACAGCTGGAATTGTGCAAGCATCTGCAGTATTCTACCAACACTGTTCCCCACTCGTCAGTAAAATGGAAGGGCTTTTAGCAGCTCTGGGAAGGTGTCAAGAGCAGACCATTTAAACATAACACTGGTAGATGATCTGGCCGTTTGTGAAATGCTTGATAGGATGGAAGAGAAGAATGAATAGTTTGGAAGCAGGGCAGATACTCCTTCTCAGCTACTCCAGCCTCAGCTGGGTTGGTCTGTTTGTTTTTAATTCCTGGGACTGATCCAGGGGCTTGTTTCTGCTGCTATCGTTTCTTCACCTGGAAGACTGGTCGGCACTCTGGTTGACGTGCTCCAGCCCTGCAGCCATCTGGGGAATCTGGGAACAAGGCAGCATGTTCTAATGGGCATGCAGAACTCTGGCTTCCAGTCCCAGCTCCCTCAACCCTAGCTGGGGGACGTCGGGCAAGTATTTTTCCCCAAGCCCAACCTGGTTTCCTTTCACCTGTGGCCGTCTAACAGGATTGCTGTGATACCCACGTGAGGCTAATGCATTTTGCGAGAGTCTTTACGATAATGAAACACAGGGGCCCTTGGGTGGCACAGTTGGTTGAGCGCCTGACTCTCGATCTCAGCTCAGGTCATGATCTCAGGGTCGTGGGATCGAGCCCCACATTGGGCTCCCCACTCAGGGGGGAGTCCGCTTGGGGACTCTCTCTCTCTCTCTCTCTCTCCCTCTGTCCTGCCCCCCACTTGCGGTCATGCTCTCTCCTCTCAAATAAATAAATAAATCTTTAAAAAAAATTCTTAAAAAAAATAATCACGGTGCATAGGAAAGTAGTCCTGGTTGTAGCGATTTACAATCCAGTAACAGAAAAAAGAGGATGCATATGTGTGCGTGTATCTCATTAGACTGGACAGCATCAGAGGCACCTGATACTCTATAATACAGAGTGTGTGGTACATGGGCATGTGTGTGTGTGTGTGTGTGTGTGTGTGTGATCACATTATACTCAATTGTACAACTGGGATTATTTTCACTTTGGTCCCTTGCTTATTAACTTCAGTGCCTTCCACCAGCATTATTTCCTTCACTCCCAGTTACTGTTCAAAACATCAAGGAGAACTTGGGGAGTAAGCCATTGGTTGATCACACTGGGTATAGTTTTTAACATTATTCCACCAGGAGGACATATAGAAATGTTTCAATTATCAACCAAGTTGGTAAGCATGAAAGGTGATGGCTGAGCCTCTCATAAAAACACACCTAAGTATCAGCTGTCTTCTGTTTGCTTTAATATGGCAAAATGGAGCCTTCTGGAGAGAGAGATACTCTTCCTACCACAGGTCACAGAAATTGGCCTCCCAGGGATTTGACACAGTGGTGTAAGTCCTTCAGAGGCACAGATCCTTCTGCCTCGCCGAAGGAAGCATCCTACAAGCACAATGACACAATTGGGCCGTTGGCCCGAGCTGAGGACAGACCGGTGCTTGTCTACACAGCGCCCATGTCTACACACGCAGCATATGCAAGACCTCGCAATGACACTTTTAAGATCTAATAATTTCCCTGATCTAACCCAAACTGACAGTGACCATTCTGGCCTGCAGTGGTGGTCAGTCCACTTTGGCCTAATGCCTGGGCAAGATCACAACTGACTGGAAATCAGTAGGGCCATCTCGAAAGTGTCCATGGGATGCCTTTAGTGTAGGTTAAGGGCATGTGCTCTGAAGTCTGTCTTGTTCTGGCTTCGTTACCCTAGCTCTCTGGGCAACTCACTCAATATCTCCAAGTTTTGGGTTCTGCCCCTGTGGAATATAATGAGGTGACTCCCATAAGGCTTGTGCCCAGAGCACAGTTGGCTCTCAGTCGATCCGGCTTAGTTGAGGTATTGGTGTTATCAGCGTGAGTGTAACCTTCACTGGGACCTCCTGGAGGGGAGGACATGTGGATTTACCACAGTGCTTCACCCAGAGCTTTGCACACTAGGGGCTTCATGCATTTTTGCTGAAAGAAACGGAAGCCTGAATGAATGAATAAATATGGATGCAAATCAGGTGGAAAAAAAGAGACACTTGACTTTTCCCTGAGAGAAAGAGAGGGAGACGTTGGCTTTAATTACAGATTCTCACGATCCACCAGAAACAGACGAATCTTGGGTACATGAACAACACAAAAGTCAGATCTGATCTTTCAAGATTTAGGCTAGCTGTGCAAAAACATCCCTGTTTTGAGCTTCTGTCAGGAGAGTGGAAACCCACTCCTCCCGCCGAAGGAGCCTCACTTTTCAGTCTTGGCGCCTGTCAAGCACCAGCAGCTTCAGCGCTTCTTGATGTGAACATTCCAAATGCCAATATTGCTTGTTGTCACATTAGCCAATATACAATCCTCAAAATAAAATCCTCTTGATGTCTGATTACTCTTCTTAAGGACCTCATGCTGATTCATTTCAAACTGTGAATTACCTTTAATTCACAGCTTGAACAGGCTGCCAAATTTTGTTTTCTCTGCTCCCAGGTGGCTGTCCCTGATGTGGTGGAGAACATCCAAAAAAATATTAAGTCCTTAGGAAAAGTTGGCAAGCTCCGAGAGGCAGGGCCTGCACAAAGCAAGAGTTGGCAGACGTCTCGGCCTGAAAACCAGAATGGCTACAACTAGGGAAAGCCGTCAAGATGACCGGGGCATTCAGGAGAGTTGAGCCAGGCGTGCGTAATAGCACTCCTCAATAGCATGTCCAAACTCCAAGTGCCAAATCACGTATTCTGATTAAGAATTCATCCGATTAAGAAAATCACAGCCCCCTACCCCCTGCCGCATGACACAGTTGCTTCACTACCAGAATTGTATCGAAAAGGCAGACCAAACATCTACTTATGGAAGAGTATATGAAATTGCTAGAGATGTGGGTTAGTGCTCCGCAAGAAGCCCTGGCAGTCCTCGAATCTCAAATCAGATTCTCGAAAGAAACATTTTCAATGAGAAAATTTTAGGTGGGATGGTCAGAGTTGTAATGAATGTGAGAGTTATTTTTTGGGGGGGGGTTAAAAAATTGAGAATTCACCTGAGAAATAATGTAATGCTTGTTATTGGTTATAATAAACTGGAAAACATTCTAGTAGTCTTTCTAGTCCCTGTGATAAGGAACGCTTCCTACCACATAGAGTTTAGAAATCATGCTTTATTTAAAGCAATTTTGGGCGCCTGGGTGGCTCAGTTGGTTAAGCGACTGCCTTTGGCTCAGGTCATGATCCTGGAGTCCCTGGATCGAGTCCCACTTCGGGCTCCCTGCTCGGCAGGGAGTCTGCTTCTCCCTCTGACCCTCCCCCCTCTCATGTGCTCTCTCTCTCTCTCATTCTGTCTCTCAAATAAATAAATAAAATCTTTAAAAAAATAAAGCAATTTTACCGGGTTTGGGTATAATTTGCTGTGGGCCTCCTTCCTACTAACTTCAGCTGTCTGAGTCTTCCACATTCAACATGCCAAATGGGGTGTTCCAAATCCCTGAACTCACAAGGAGCCCATGAGCAAGGGCAGCGTGGTGGTGGGGAAGAGGCCTGCCTTCTGGCTTGCCTGCCAAGGAGCAGTGTAACTCGGCCCTTCTGTGCCCTCATGGCCAAAATGTTTCCTTTTCCTCCTGAATAGCGCTACCTTCAAGGATCCATCCATGTGGCATACATATCCATCACCCACAGGGGAATGGAGATTGGCCACAACTAGTCTGTCTCCGCAAGGCGTTTCATCAAGTCTCCGGGTCCATGGCTAGGATGTTTGAAAACCTGTAGCTAATACCGTAGTGAAAGAACTGGTTTTTATGGCAAGAACAGCATTATGGCTACATCTGCCTTCATATTAGGCTTTTATGGGAAACCATCCAGGCGTTCGAGAGAGCATGGCTTAAAACATAGGAGCTGCTTGATTAAAAGGGGGTCTGGAGGGTTTCCAACTGGACAGGGTCCAGATGCTAACAACCAAGTATAACAAAGGCACTGGATACTTGGAGCTTCCATCTTCTCAATAGTGCTCACAAAATGAGCTGACGTCAAGGACTGACTACACGGATACCCTTGAGTACATGGATGCTGTCTGATAATGCTTCTCAGGTGACTCAATGCATCTTATCTGTTCTTATTTAGGACGGCTCATAAAAGACCAGCAAGGTCATGCATTTTTGTAAAGCCACTGTACTGACAAGGAATTGACAAGATGTTATAAACTAGATGAAGCAATCCAACTCGACAAAGAAAATCCAAGTTCTCTGGGTTTGGTTTCAGTTTTCTCCTCCATCAGTTCTTAATGGCTTCATTAAGAAACTAGAAAAGTAACACAATGTCTGGTGTGTACATTCAATCCCTGAATCTCGTAATGGAAATAAATGGATATTTCAGAGGCAGAAAGGACATGATATTACTGTACAAATACACAACTCTAGAGCCCTGAAAAATACAATTTGACCTTCAGACGCCCATGCCCCACCCTCTTTTGGGAAGGAGGCTAGAAACTCCATTGGATTTAGAAGCCCTGGGTGAGGCCTATTCCAAGACTCACAGAGGCGGAGGGTCTTCTTTCCTCTAGAACTTATTAAGGGTTAAAGGTAAAGGCACATTTATGTTGTTAAGTCTAATTACTGAAGAGCATAACATTTTTTTTAGAGTATAGCTGTTTACATTTGAATTCTGACAAGTGTTTGTGTGTGTACATTTATGTGTATACACATAGCTCATTAATTTGCTTAATTTCCCCTAGGGGGCTCTATCTGTATATTTTGAAATAAAAATAAGTTCCCCATGATTTACACTCGTATTCCCTGAATTCTAGGTCAGTGTTTTCCCTCCAGTACTCTAACTACCATGGGAGAGAGATGCAAACTCAGGTCTCGGAACTCCCCCTAGACTAATGCTCTTGCCTCACAGGCAGTGAGAGTTCTAGACAGAGCCGGGAGGATGCCACCACGTGATGGACATCCCAGAAAAAGTGAAATCTACTGAGCGAGGCAAGACCGGGTTCTCCAAAAGCCAGTCAGACTGCTGGGGTCAGGCCCAGAGAGAGCATGGCTGTCAAGAACACAGAGGGAGCCTGGCTGGTTCCCAGTTTGGATTCGGACACACTTGGATCAGTTTTTGAACCTGCTGCCCGTGCGTGCAATCCTTACAAACAATCCAGGCCCAAATGGAAGATCTGCATTTCATCAACTGGGGAAGAGAAGCCAAGATGAGGAAAACTAATAAAGTACCCCAGTAATTGAGGAATTCTGCTTTGCAAGGCTCCCATCTCTCTCCCTGCAGTAAGCGGCAGGAGCATGTCCAGGACGTTTGCCGGCCTTGGGAACATGTCTCTCCTGCAGCAGGGGCCAACTTTGGGATTGTTTCCCACCAAACTGGAGCCACCAGCAGGCTGTCTACACACAGAATGTTCTTAGCTGCCTGGAGGATTACACTGTCACATGGAAAATCCTAGAAGCTGGCTTGAAAAGCACACAGTAGGAAAATAGGGGAGAGTGATAGTAACGGCAAAGCGGATAATAATTTGGAAGCTAAAAATAAAAATGATTATTATAAGTCTATCTGTCCTGTCTTAAGCCCACACCCTACCATAAAGAAGGGAACTTATTCCAGCTCAAGTCTAATGGACAATGGTTGGTCTTTAGATCCAGCAGGTAAGAAGAGAGCAGCTCATTCATAAAATGGACTCAGTGTCTTCTAGTTTTATCGACCCTTCCCATAGAGAACCTTAGTCCTACTGAATTACACAATATACCAGTGTGCTATAAAGGGCTATTTTCTGGAAATGCAGCCTCAAACTATAAATCACAATTGACGAGTTTATTTCTGTTAGTTACAAACTATTGAAATATTGAATTTTATGGTCTATATGGAAATCAGCATATTTCACAGCAGGAGCCTAATACTCTTGCTTTAGGAGTAGGATCATTTTCCAGTGGGAAAAATACTTTCATATTTTTTCAAGTCTGGAAACCTGTGTTGATTTCCTAAACGCTCAAGTGTGTGCATGCGTGTGGGTGTGTATATGAGTTCTATTGACATTTTAATGGGAGAAGGGCAAAGTACGAGAATAAGATCTATTGTTTACTAGAGTCACAAGGGGAAGGGCAATTCAAGATGCAATGAATGGAAAAGCTGAAATAAATACTATCAAAGACGATTTTGATTTCCATGTTTCCACATAATTTGGTCCTTAATTCAGGGTTATGGTTTTATTTCCCCCCTTTCTTATTTTTTTCTCACCTCTTTAAATGAGAGTTCTTGGTTGCTGAAATTGAACTTTGAATGTGAAGGCACAGATCAGGCCAGGAAACCAAACAAGAGGACTGACGATGGGGTCAGGGCTCTGGGGGGTTTGCTGTTCAGCAGAACCAGGAACATGGAAATGCCATTGTCTTTCTCAGAGCCATGGTCTATTTGGGAGTGATTCCCAGTTGTTCTATGCAATTATTCGTGATCCTCCAAAAGGTGAGCAATTCACTTCAAGTGTGCCATTAGACCACTTGAATGTCATAAATTATTTCATTTTGAAAATTTTCAAGTATGTGACTATTACTCACATAGAAAAGTCGACTTTCATTTTCCATTATTAGGAATGGAAGAAGTTGTGAGAGAAATACTCCCTTGATACATTCTTGGACAAATGGATATTACAAAATCTACAGTAGTTAATCTGAGGAAATTGGTTTCTCTGTACCCCTCCTTCAGTTAGCATTAATAACAAACGAAGACAGTGCCGAGAGAATCGCGGGGCCCTGGCTTCTGAACTTGAACCCAATGTCATGTAATCTCTTATTCCATCTCTTCCTGGCTGTCCTTGTTTGTCTTTAATATACAGTCACCAGATGACCTGCAAACAGCAAGGTCTCAGGCTGACTGGCCATAACAATCCACTCAACACTTCATGTCCCATCATGGCTGCTGAGACGTGTCCTTTCTCCATCCCAGTCAGTGGTGTCTGAATATCGTGTATAATGAGGTCTGTGGTGGAAGTTACATAATGTTCAAACAACTAGTCAAGAATCACAGCTGTTTTCATATTCCAGGTATTATTAATCCAGCCTGTATTTACCTCACTACAGAGTCTAATGGTGACCTCATTCATTTTTACTGTTACTCGCTTATTGTGGGAAATCCCATTCTCCTCTCTAACCGAACCCCATATTATTATGAGCCAAGGTTCCTATTTTCGAGGAGCGGGAGAGAGAACAAGATTCGCTCAGCACCGAGGCACTGTTTCCTGGCCAAATGCCCCTGAAGAAGCCTGCTTTGAAAACCCAAGTACTCACGACTCCAGCGATACTAACTTCGTAGAAGCTCTGCTGGTCGGGTCACTCCACTCTGAAAAGAAAGGGCACACACAATTACAACCCACATTTTCTACTGTCAAATGATCACTCTGAATGAAATCGGTCTTCAAAGATGCAGCCCTTCCTGTTACATATATACACACACACATATATATATGTGTGTGTGTGTGTGTGTGTGTATATACATATACATATACATATACATATACATATACATATACATATATAATAGCCTCCTGTCATAAATCACAGATGAAAAAGTAAAGGAACCAATCAGATGTATCACAATATGACTTTTTGCCATCGTGAATTCATGTTTTCATGATATTAGGTAGGAAAGAGAAGAAAGTAGGGGAGGAGATGACACGAATATTTGGACTAAGTAGAATTTTTTAAAAACACCTACTTTGTAAGGTGAATCCTGGGGTCAGGTGTTGGGATTCCTATAAGGAAGAACACACAAGAAAGACAAATATTAGTGAAATGCTACAGATGGAACAAAAGGTGTATCTGTTATTGTTGAAGACAGAGCTTGCCTAGTGTTTGCCAAGAAGGAAGCCACTCTTAACAATTTCATTGTTGGCTTCTGTCCCTAGCTCTATTTGAAGGATAAACATTTGTGAGTCAAACCTGCCACAACATGACCATAACTGCCATTCCATCAGACTGATGAAACATGTGCAACATGGGAACAAATGACCCACACGTGTGAAATTCAAGTGTTTAATTTCTCACTTAGCTAGGCAATGATGTCTCTAAGGAAGGAAAGGGGTCCCGGTTCAAACTAACAAATGATCCTGGTTTTTGTAGAAGTGTAAACAAGACCGTAATTAATAGATGTGCTCAGTTGCTCCCTTTCATAGTAACAACTCCAATTTTCCACCTTAACTGTGACACATACTCGATAGATGGATCTCATTTTCACAAGACAAGTGTTCTTAAAACTTCATTACAAATTTGGTGAAGTATGGGAAGCCATTTGAAATATGCAAGTGGAGCGCATTATTTAAAGGGATTGATTTGAAAGTCACCCTGCACACGACTCATTCACTGATGTTGAGAAACACAGATTTCTGCACATGGCGCTTTCCGGGAGCATGGTGCACCTGTGTGGATCCTGACCAAACTCGCAGGCAGAAGCACTGTAACAACGGACAGTGCGTGCGCGGCACTGTGGGGACGGAAGAGAGAGTGCTGACTGCGAGACAAGAGCTTCGAAAGGGAGACAATGAATTCAAGGAAATACAAGAACTGGTTATGCCCACCACTGCTGTAAGTAATCTAGTCTTGAAGCCTAGTCTTGCCACCCCTATAGAAGAAAACTAGAATCACAGTATCATTTGACTTTAAGAGAAGTAATCAAGAACAGTAACACTGCTTTAATGGAATGTGAACGTTTCAATCTATTTAGCATGATTCTTTTGCCCAGGAGACTTCACTTCCAGCAAGATCACCACTCCAGAAGACTACCATAAACTCCACAAGAGATGGAAAAGGTCTCTCAACTAAAGAGCTATCACAAAGCCCATGCAGTTGGCTGCTCAAAGGCTTCTCTACCCTCACTTGATAGAGAATTGACTTTTGACGAAAAACTCTAACAAGCTTGGCCATTGGATTCCCAATCCTGAGCAAATCATAGATGGCGAGGAAGGGGAAACAGTCCTGGGGCCACTGGGAGAACCAGAGCCACTGGGAACGCAGAGACATGGAAACCGACAGCACACGGGGCCAAAGAAAATAACACAGCCAAGTCAGAACTTACAAAGCACAGGAGTCTATGGCCATTTAATAGAGAGGCAGGCATTCCTACCCATCTTACTAGTTCCCGAGGGCATATTTACAGCATAGTCCAATAACTGGTACTCACCATAATGTCTAAGTTATCAAGAAAGACAAAAGTACATTCAGTAGAATATTTATAAGAAGTCGGAAAAATATTAGTTACATCTCAAAATGATTTGCATTACATGATGCTTATGGAAGGATGGGCCTTTGTTTATCCAAGAATTTTGACCACCCAGAACACATCATTTCTTTCCCAGAATGCCAATAAATGAGGGGTTTGTATGTCTTTCACTATACACCAGTATTTCTATCTGTTCTTTTTTACAAGGGACTTCATTAGAATCATATGGGGCACGTTTGGGCTGGTATACAATTAGGAATCAAATGACAAGTTCTACGGTCAAATAGACCAAATACTTGGTTAGAGAGTGACACATGCAGCCAGTCACTGTACTGGTCCCGGGAAGGTGGCCTGAAGTTTTAACCTTCATCCAAGTATTCTGGACTTTAGACCCCAACAGTCAGTTGGTTCAAGGCATTGGGGCAGTGACTTATGAAATGAATTTGAGGATTGCATTATTTACAGAATTTGGGTCATTGGAGGTATGTATTCTTGATACCTTTTTTTTTTTTTTTAAGTACGCTCCACACCCAATGTGGAGCTTGAACTCACAACCCCGAGATCAAGAGCCAGATGCTCTATCGAGTGAGCTGCCCAGGTGCCCCTTAATACCATTTTTAATGTTAAGCGGGGTAAGATTTTTAAAACCAGAAATCCAAACAAATGAAACACCTTTGGATATCACCCAAGTTACTGTACAAACACACCCAGCCCCGTTTGGAAATAGTCTGGTTGTCGGAAAAATCTGCCTTGTTCATGCCATAACTGGTGATGCCCATAACACAAATTTTTAAAAAGGGGCCTGACTTTGATCTGTGCATTTCTTTCACAGACATGTCACATCAGTAATTTTAGTAATAGAATACAATGATGTCAAATTGTTTTCACAAACTTAAGTGAGAGTATTTTCAATAACTTTGATGATAATCCCACAATCAGACGCTCCCACAGGATCTAGATTCTAGAGCAGGAGTTGGCAAACTTTTCCTGTAAAGGACTGGGTACTAAAGATTTTTTTTTTATTTTTATTTATTTGAGAGAGAGAGAATGAGAGATAGCACGAGAGGGAGGAGGGTCAGAGGGAGAAGCAGACTCCCTGCTGAGCAGGGAGCCCGATGCGGGACTCGATCCCAGGACTCCAGGATCATGACCTGAGCCGAAGGCAGTCGCTTAACCAACTGAGCCACCCAGGCACCCGGTACTAAAGATTTTAAGCTTGGGGGGGAGAGCGGGATACAGTCTTTGTCATAACTACTCAACTCTGCCGCTGTAGTGCGAGTGGCCACAGCTAATCCGTAAATGAATCAGTGTGGCTGGATTCCAAGAAAGCTTGAGCTATAGACACTGAAATTTCAATTTCGTATCACTCATGTTATTTCATACCATTCATGGTGACTCATAATATTCATAACTATTCACATTCTTCTTCTTTTGAAAATCCTAACCATTTAAAAATCTAAAAGCCCACGCGTGGGCTGTAGTTTGCCAGCCTCTCTCTGGAGTTCGATTACCTCCACGAAGGCTTTACTGAACTGCTCCTGAGGACACTATTAGCCACCCCCCTCTGCTTAGCAACATACCCCCTTCCTCATGAGCCCTTCCATTCCCTATGAGAAAGCACAGCATTTTCAATTTGGGATGGAGAAGTAAACTTCAGTAAGTTGGGAATTTTCAACTGTGTCTGTTTTTGTAAGTCTGCAGACTCCCTGACTACCTGACCTGAAAAATCCATTGGGATTGTATAGTGCCCGCAGGTGTGCGTGCGCAGACACACACACAGGTAGTGCAGATGGGGAAACTGAGGCTCGGAAGAACTGGAGCAGGACCACCGAGCTAGCGATTGGCAGAGCCAGGATTAAAAGCAGCCAGGTCTGCAGCTCCCAGGGCAGCTCCAGCTCTAACATAAATGTACGAAATGAATGCTTTCTGAGAGGGTGGTGTCACCTAGGTCCGGGGCAAACACTGAGGAAAGGGGGGGGGGTCACCCAGGCCTGTGTATTAACTATACATGGCCACGTTTTGGAAAATGGAATTGGAACCGAGGCATCTGTAAATCTGTGTGATAAACAGATCGCCACAACACCTGGCTCCCTGATTTGTTAGTTGGGTGATTCGGAGCACATGACTTTACTCCGTGCCTCTGTTTCCTCCTCTGTGAATTAGGGAGAGCCGAATTACCAATCTCTTTGGGTTGTAATGAGGATTGAATTACTTACTAGATATTATGTGTGTAGAATGAGGCGAGGCACATCGTGGCATTATGTTGTTGATGTACTTTTCTTTCAAACCAACATTTTGGCAGGAACCAAGTGAAACAAAAGAGTGGGTGTGTATCCTTCCTGGTTTCACCATTTTATGCCAGTTGCCTCTACCTTTATCATGCGGTCGATGGGAGCACAGATAATTGGCAGAAAATGCAAATCGTGCCTGATTCCAAATTGTGCACTTACTACAAAAGCCTATTTAAACAACCGGTTCTATTGTATACACTTGTAAATGTCAAAATTGCAACTTGCGCAAATTATCTCTGAAATTGGAGAACACAGCTGAAAACACTGCAATTGCTGAACCAGTGTTGGATTCAACGCCTGAAAAGCCTGGATGGATCCCTTGGCTGGGAAGCTAGGGAGGAGGGACAGTGGGCATACAGGAGGGGATGTCACACACACCGGACGCGGACAGAGAGGGTTGCTGCCCACTTACTTCTGACCCCTTTCAAAGGCGGGTGGGGATCACTAAATGCAGTTTAGGCCAATGTTACTGTTAAACTCATGACTCTAGAAACTGAAGGATGCCTGGGTTTCTCCTTCCACAAGTAAGTCTAAACTCCTTGGCTGACACTCAAGGTCTAAATTACAAAGATGCACTCATTTGCCTGGGGTTCAGATCTCTCTCCACTTCCCATTACACAAACTCTGAACCAGCCACTCGAGACCACCCCGGTATGGATCATGCCATCATGAACCCTCCTCTCTTCGTGCCTTGGCCCATCCTGTTCTTCTGTGTGGAGTGTTCTTCTCTTGGGCCCTTCTCCACCTGTCAAAGTTGTAGGCATCCTACAAATGCTGCCACCTCTCTGAGCACTTCCTCAACACCCGGGGGCTGTCAGATACTTCTCTGAACTTTCTATTCTCTACGCAGACGCCTCCTGCACTGTTTTGTCATTTAGCTAATAACCCATGGAGGCTTTTTCTTCATCCCCAACTTTAAGTCTATTGTATGCCCTCAGAAAATGGTTTCTGAATAAATAGATGGATGGATGAATGGATGGTTAATTGGATGGAAGGAAGGAAGGGAGAAAGACATTACTTTTCCTTTTAAAGCATGTTATTAAAATAGCCGTGGTTATTTAGGCATTTTAAAACCTGATGTTGAGAAAAAAATTCTTACTGGGAGCAGGTGAGGAAAAAAATTAAACATTTGACAACAGAACTGAAGAAGAAGTTCTATCAATATTATGTGTTGGCATGTAAAGATCTGTGTGCTTGTGAGCAAGGACTGGAAGGTGATATGCAAAATTGAAAATTGACCCGTTAGGGTGAGGAGTATAGGTTTTTTTAATCAAAAAAAAATCTTGGACGTTCTTGTTACATCACCTCGTTGGTCTTAAGGGATGAGCTCACTCTTCTGATTCATCGTTCTGGGCACAGTACCTTGGACAGGGGCAGGACTCTAGGTGGTACAATACACAGGCCAGCAGCATCTGTGTATATATGCTCTTAAAGACTCTCCTTCGGGAGGCGCCTGGGTGGCTCAGTCAGTTAAGTGTCTGCCTTGGGCTCAGGTCCTGATCCTGGGGTCCTGGATCCGGACCCACTTCGGGTTCCCTGCTCAGCGGGGGGTCTGCTTCTCCCTCTCCCTCTGCTCATGTTCTGTCTCTCTCACTCTCTCACTTGCTCGCTCTCTCTCTCTCAAATAAATAAATAAAATCTTAAAAAAAAAAAGACTCTCCTTCAGGAAAAATGAGATTTATATTAACATTCTGAGGGGCAGGAGGAAGTATAGATTTTTTTAAAAGATTCTATTTGTTTGTTTATTTTAGAGAGGAACAGAGGGGGAGGGAGAGGAAGGGAGGAAGAATCTCAAGCAGACTCTGCACTGAGCACGGAGCCCAATGCGGGGCTTGATCTCATGACCCTGAGATCATGACCTGAGCCGAAACCAAGGGTCGGGCGCTCAACTGGGCCAGCCACCCAGGCGCCCCACGGAAGTCTAGATTTTATGGCACTAGAACACCGAGGCTATTTGTATTTTTAAGACTCCAGTTGGAAGACTGGTACAAGATAAAGGAAAATGGAGGCAGCAAGAGAATCAACCTGTCCCGGGATGGAAAGTGTGTTCTTCTCAGAGTTTCCGGAAGTATGCATGGCAGTGAGAGGAGCAGGCCAGGAATGGGTCATCTCCTGGTGAGGAAAAACAAAGCAACTTTATTTGGGGGCATTTAGCAAATCAGACACTTTCTTGGCACTGAATACAGTAGGGCCCTTTATAAATACTTACGGACTCAGTTGACCTTAATTGTTTTCAGGGGAACTTAAATCAATTCCCTCCTTTCCCCTGCCCCGTCCTGCTGCTTGAAGCCTATCTACAACGCAAGGGGCCATACGACATCCACTCGCACAGAGCCAGGGACAGGGAGCTCACTAACGCTTGAAGCAGCCAGTCCCACAGTGAGACAGCCTGACCACACTATTGCTCCTAGTTGTGAGCTGAATGCCTGTCTCCCAGGAGCTTCTACCTATGGATTGTACTTTGGAACGGCACAGAACACATCTCATCTCTTCTTTCGCATGACAAGCCTTCAGCTGGTGGAAGACAGCAATCCCATCCCCTGGTGCTGCGTTTACTCTGAGACATTTGGAGCTTGTTCACTCATTCATTGGGAACCTTTGACTTCCCTTCTAATGCTTGGGTTCTGCATTCTGTCAACCCTCTTAGGTGCTCCCAGGAGGGCCTCCTGATGGGGCTTTTCCATCTCCTGGTGTCCTGTTTCGGGTGTGATCTGCCATCTCCGGGGGAGGGCAGCACCGTCACTACCCTCGCTCCGGATACTCTGATACTCCTTTCTCTTGGCGGAGCCTCACACTGACAAGATTAGGCACGTGCCGTTGATTTTTCCATGCAAAGATGAGGCCATTGAGGAGAATTCGTTCTCATTCACAGAGGAGGTTACTACGAGATCAGTAGCATTGTTCCGCCCAGCCAGACACATGGCGTTCCCGTGCGTTCGAGTCTCAACGTAGGAAGGAGAAGCCCCTGAGGTTCCCACTCTCCATTATCAGCAGGGGCACCTTCTCGATCCCTTCAAACCCTCGGTTTGAAAAGAGCTGCTTGCTGTTCAAATCTTGACTGAGTCTTAGGGCTCGTGGCCAACATGCTTTACCTGAAGATGAGGGGTAATTAAATCACAGGCTCAACGTCCCAGCAGCAGAGATGCAAAGTTTGTGAAGCAGGAGGGGGCCAGCCTATGTTGCATTCATCAGACATTCTGGTGTATAAACATTCAACATAAAAATCAATGCAATAATGGAAAAAAAAAGGCGAGCTTTGGGGAAGAGTGGAGAGGATCAAAGTTGATGAAAGGCCTTTTCTTAATGAGTCAGTTACATAATACTTTTCCCCAATCTTTATGGGTAACATAATTAGTCATTTCAAAGGTAATATTAATAAGAACTCTCAGGTAGCACTAAAACATGTTTTTTTTTCCCCCTTCTATAATTACCCAGTTCAAAAAGAGCCTTTGATGTATGAAGAGCTGTAATGCAGGGAGATACTTGACGGATTCATTCACAGTGGCAGTGCTGAAGCAGAATGTGTAAGTATGATTCAGACAAGGGCTGACACAGATTGGAGTCTACCTAGCACTATTTAAAAGGAGGCGCTAAGGACATTAAAAATGCATACAAGATTTAGAGGGGATGCTTAACCTACTTAAGAGAGAGACTATTTTCAAGTGTTTTTGAGTTGTGCATTTGTATGCAGTTGATAACGTTTGTATGCTACTTATGCATTCATCAAAACTGGCCCAAAGTAACTCTCCGTGACAACAGTTTAAAGCCCAATTCCAATTACGGAATGATTTCTTTTACATGTTAGGTGTTTTCTTTTTCCAACGAAGGCTGGTCTTCTCCAAAATCTGTCCCATGTAAAACATACAGGTCCTATTATTTAGCCAGAGCTAACCAAGGGGCAGTAAGGCCCCAGCCTGGGATCAAGAAAAGTTGTCTCTTATCAGCAACTAGGGAGTACACCTCCATCAATGAGAGGCTCCGTCACATCCCTTTTCACCACTGGCTTTAGAGGTGTGTCTCTGGGTTTATGAAAAGGTGTTTCAGACACCTGGAAGGATGAACTCCCTTCTCAAATTTACTCTGTGGCATAATGGGATTATCTTGAGTCGCCATCCAAGCACACCACCCCGCTGGCCAGGCCACATAGAACTGTGACCACGTTTGCATTTTCAATTACAACTGATTCTCTGCATCGGAAACGTGAGATTTCATGAAATGGCAAGCCGATTCTGTGTTACCACTGATGCATTTGATTAAAGGAGGGAAGATGCAGTTGAAAGGAATATAATTTCCTGAAAGGCTATCTTCAGCAAGGAACGTTGGAGCAAGCTCTTTCACTTCTCAAAATGAGCTAGACCTGTAAAGTGTGGAAAGCTCACAGCAGATTTTCCATTGTCATCCTTTTCATTCACACTTGAAGGATATTAATCTATTTTTATGTTCTTGCTATTCCCAAGATAAGAACCCCCATGCACCTTTATCCAGCTGTACTAAGTCTGCCTATTCTTCAGGTAGGATGAGCACCTGCTGCACAGTGTTGCTAAAGCTTTTACAACAGGCTCCAGTGCTGAGTACCCATGCTGAACACCAAGCATCACTCCTCCATTAACAAAAAAAAAAACCTCACACACACACACAGACATGCACACACTTGCATGCACGCACGCGCATGAGATGGGTCTGAAACTCCTTCATCTCTGGGCTCCCTCAATCCTCCCCGAGAGAGAAATAAAGCAGGGGCTCATCTTCCCATTAGGCAGTGGTGAGCGAATGCTGGTAACCAGTTCCAAAGTGCACATTCTGCTACACCAGATAGGTTGACTGTTGCTGTAGAGTTGACTAACATGGTTAATGGAGAAAGGACTAAGTAAGTAATGATGTGTTATCTTTTCAGCATTTGACAGAGAATAGGTTTCACGAGCAACAGAGCATTCTAGGTAGTCTAACAACAGCGTGGATGTTTATTAATGTGAGCTGAAGACTTCAAAGTCAGACCCAGAAAAATCAGAAAAGGCTGAATTTTCTTTTTCTTTTTTTAAAGATTTTATTTATTTACTTATTTATTTAGAGCATGAATGGGGGGAGGGGCAGAAGGAGAGAGAGAACCTCAAACAGATTCCATGCTGACCACAGAGCCTGATGCAGGGCTCGATCCCACGGCCCTGAGATCATGACCTGAGCTGAAACCAAGAGTCGGACACTCAACTGACTGAGCCACCCAGGCACCCCTCTTTTTCTTTTTTTTTTTTAATTTATTTACTTACTTGAGAGGAGTGGGGTGGAGGGGGGCTGAGGGAGAGGGAGAGAATCTCAAGCATACTCCTGCTGAGTGTGGAGCCCGACAGGAAGATCAAGTCTTCTGACTCTTGAGATCATGACCTGAGCCAAAAATCAAGAGTTGAACGCTCAACCAACTGAGCCACCCAAGCGCCCCAGATAAGGCCCAATTTTCCACCAGTGATTGCTTCTCCACCATATTATCCATACCATGGTTCATGGCTAGGACTCTAATGAATCCAAAACAACTTGTGGGGAGAATCACTTTGCTGGACTTGGACACACAAGCTGGGTGCACCACCAGCTGAGGAGCAGAAGAAGGTCTGGATTCCAGACTCTCTTTACACAGAGCTGTCTGGCTGGCTCTTCTTTGTAGTAACTAGGATGTTGTCCCAAGCCTTGTCTTACTCAACTTTGTATCTCCAGTGACTAGCATGTAGTAACTGGTCAATATGAGGTATTATTATTAGCGTCTGAAGTTTCTGTGTTTGAATTAATAGTAATAAGAAGAATCATACCAAGATTCACCAAGGGCTTACAGTGTGCCAAGAGCTCAGTTTCCACACTCAGTCTTTGTGTGCTACAAACTAAAGAGGCAGGGTTTACCATCATGCTCCTTTGGAGACACAAAGAGGTCAAGTGACTTGTTCAGGGCCACGCAATTAGTAAATGCCTGGGTCTGTTTGGTGGATGCCCTGCATTTTGTTCTACTAACTTCTACCGAGTAGTCATTATGTACAAGTCACTGGGATCTAGAAAGGATGAAAAGTCAAGATACTCTCAGAGAAGAGCTCACTCTGCTTGAGGTGCTTGAGAGGGGAATGTGCAGAGGTGTGTCGGAAGGAATCCATTGTGTGAGGCTTTGGGGAAAGGCTTCATAGTGAAGGCGAGAGGAGCTGCAGGTGTGCACATCCGTGTGTGTGCCTGCATGTGTATTCCTTCCAGAGGCTAACATTTTACGTGGCATACAGTAGATGTTCAAGCAGTGTATGTTTAGGTTAAACAGCATAACATAAATATTAAGGTCCTTACCTCGAAAAGTTAACTGAAGAGATGAGTAAGTTTTCAAATAACCATCTTAATGAATGCAATGGTAATACCTTACATATTTCATTCTCATTCATTGCTGTTGTCAGAGTCAGAAAGATCCTCAAAGATCCCTGGACTAAGAGTAAGGCGAGGTTAACTCATGTCCCAGTTTGGCCAAAAGCTACCTGAGTGGCCCCGATCAAGTTGTTTGCCTTCTCTGAGCTTCAGTGCTCCTCCCTACAGCACGTGGGCTTTGGCTGAGATGGCCTCCGGGGGCTCTCCAGCTGTCAACTCTGTTAACCTCTGCCACCATGTCCACAGGCCTGACATAGGGGGCAGGGAGCTACTGCACGGGCAAGGGCTCTGGATAGCACGGTGTCGAACACGCCCAAGACTCATCGCGACGAGCCCTGCGAGCAGAGCCCGAGCATTGCCAGCATGAGCCTAGCAGACAGGCAGCTCAGGCTCTGTCCAGGGCTCCAGATGAGAGGGGCTCTCTACACCTTGCCCCTTCCCTCTGCTGAAATGCTAAGAATAAAATAGCTGCAATTTGGGGAGTACAAATTCTTGTGATTAAGGATAACAGTACGTGGGAACAGCTGAGTGGTTTTAAAACACAAATATGATTGAATAGAAGAAGTCCACAAAATCAGGTTGGAGTTTATTTTCACAGAGACCTGGACTTACATGACCTTGGACTCCAACTTCCATTGGGGGAGGGGATAATTTTCTTCCTGTTTTTAGTTCCAGGAAGTGGAATAGGAAAGTAAATATATACACCGCGCAGTCTGACATGCCGCCAGGGCTTAAGGACGCAGGAACATCAGCACCTTCCTTTTTCTCCAAAACTGACAAAAACCTGAAACTAGTTAGTCCAGCCCACGGGTCCCGACTCTGCAAGTGGGTGTGTTCACTAGAGCCCAATCTTGCTTCTTTAGCCAAAGGGCCCTCCCTCCTCCAGCACAAAACCCCGTGTGTGTGCGGGTAGGGGGTGGGGGGCTGGCAATAACTTACCAGAAAACCTAATTTGCTTGCATAAATGATTTAGAACCTTTGTATCCATGGGCCCTGATGGTTCTCTGAAGAGCGAGAAATGGGGAGTGAGGTGGAATGAGGCATGAGGGCTGATAGGCAGTAAGGGGCAAGGGCCCTTGAGGTCCCCAGCAGGGCTGGCCCAGAGAATTGGGCCTCAGGAGAATTCCTCAGTCCTCAATCCGCTATCAATCGCTAACTGGCCTGTGGGAGGTTTTGCTTCTCCCTGAGAGTATTAGCACCGTTCTCTGCAGCAGCAGTGGGCTGGCTGTTCAACAGGAAATGGACCATGGGCGCTGGAGCAGGCTTGGCGTGGGGCCCCCGCAGGGAGCCGAGCAGTCAGCTGGGAGAGGACCCGCACGCCGACTGTAGTCTGCACAGGCTACAACTCCCAGTGCGGCCGACCAGCATGCAGCCCCGGCAGAAACATGCACCTGCCTGCTTCTCTTGGCAGGCTCTCCTTCCTAGCCTGGGAGGACAAAGGCTGGAGGATGGAGCCCTCTGGCCAGGGTAGGAAAAGTTCCTGTGCAAGGAAGCAGGGCATGTGGGAAGAGCTACTGGGCCCTTTTAACCCTGGCCAGGCCACAGTCTAGAACGTGGACAGCACTCGGGAAATGAGATCCTACTTGGGAGACTGGGAGATGGCCATAGCACATCTTGGCATCAGGAAGGCATCTACTAAACCTCACACAGAACTCCTACAGCTAAGGGTGGGGGTATGTGAGGTGCATTATCGAGCTCTGAGGTGGATTTACAGAGTAGCTGAGCACGCTTACGCAAATTGTTGAGTAAAGAAGGTCAACCTAGAAGGCTGCCTCTAGAGGCATTCCACAGGGCTCTGTCATTGGTGGTCCTTCCCTGTTTACCAGTTTTCATGATAATAAGGCCTTATTTTGTATTGCGCTTTTTGAGTGTAAGAAATAACTGTCGGAAACACTATCTCATTTCATCAATAACTTAAGAACATACAGAATATCTGCTTATCAAAATTGTGGGTGACACTAAACGGCAAATAATCAATATTTGGAAAGATCTTGCAAACCTGGCCTGAAGCCAAGAAGATGAATTTTAGCAGAGGTACACGAAAACCACGGTGATGTGCCACAAGCCACGTGTAAATGTGCAGAATGAGGCAGCCGAGCTGACTTAGCTGTAATTCACAGGCTAAAACCTCAAGGGTTTTAAACACCCACAGTGTGGTTGTCAGCTGGTAGTTGATTGCACACACTCGTACACTGTATGGGACGGAGCACATCGGAAAGATAGCGCCGGCTCAGATGGCCCGTTTCAGCAGGGGCACCGGACTATGGCACTCTCTTACTAGGGACAGCTATGAGAACCGCAAGAGCTTGGAAAGCTCATCACATGCATACACGCACTTTAAAAGAGAACGTTTAGTCTACAGCAGAGGGAGGCAGAGGGAAGGTCTGGGAGGTGCCTTCAAATACCCTAAGGGCTTCTCATGTGGAAGAAATCTGGGCCCTGCTTTGTGGACCAAGAGGTTAGGACTCGCCCTATGGGTAGAAGTTACCAGGGGACCCGTTTCAGCTCAAAATCATAAAAGATTTTCCACTCCTGTGGGCTTTCCAAACATGGAGCCTATTGTTTTAGAAGGCATGGGGGCCCATCTCTAAAGGCAGGAGATTTAAAGGGATTCCCAGAAAGGGAGAGCAGGGAGGTTAAGGACCAACTGTCCTGCCTTCCATAAGCCTATGATTATATTCTTCATCTCGGTAACGTCGAGGATATTTATGATGCAAAACTGAATCTGAAACAGCAGGGTTTGTTGTTTGTTTGTTGTTTATTTTACATGACATACAAACATGGCTGACCAAATTGGCTAAGGAAATTCATCACGCTCCCAGGGACAGTGGGGGAGGAGTACTAGGGAGGGCCCACTATCTCACTCACAGTGAGACAGCTGACAGCCCCATTTGTCTGATTGTTTGCTCAGCTCTTGGAAAATCCAACAACAGTGGAACCATAGACTTCTCTGGGCTTGATCACTAATACTCCTGCCAAGCCTCTCTAGTGGTCACAGTGCTGTTCCTTGAAATTGAATTAATATTCTTCTCTTTGGAATGGTCTTAAGACAGTCTCCTGAGACTGCATCCCCGATTTCTATGCAAGTGCCAGTAGGGAAGAAGTATCAGATCAACTCTCCTATTAAACATAACTTCCCAACAATGGGCCAACACAAAATGCAATTCATCAAAAAAAAAAAAAAAGGCAGATTCTTTTAAAAGTTTCTAATCACTAAGTTATGATTTCACTGGCATGGTATAAAATCCCTGGCACTATTTCTTTCCTCAAATAAATAACTGACTGTTTCATTCAAAACTCTTCAGTCCCCTGGCTGCTGTTTCAGGGAATCTGGAAATTTTCTCCATCGGCCCTAGGGCTGTACATGCAAAAGGTCCAGCTCACACTGGCTGCCTTCATCTTGGTACCCTCCCAACCAGGATTCTACTTTAAAAGGGCCTAATTCAAATTTACAGTTGGGGAACACGGTGATCAGTGACCCTGCGGTTTCACCGGGTGTCCATTCAGACAATCAGTCCACCTTCTTGCCATTGCCAGATGCAATGGATTCCACTTCATTCACTAAATATAAAACGGGGATGTGTATGGCCATGAGCAGTTACTTGTCAGATTCTCCATATTCAGAGTCCACCAAGACGCTTCTGCAAAGGCAGCAACAAGTGGGCAGACCACCATGGTGACACACCGGGCAGAATTCAACCAGACCCATGGAGGTCTGCATGTGTTTTTGGCAGCGGCAACCTGAGGCCACAGCCCACCCAATTAATGGGGTTTGACACCCAATAGACGATTGCCTTGTAAATTTGGATCCTTCTCAGGACATTTGTCTCTATTAGTTGAACCAGTCAGTACAGAAGACTGGCCACCCCATTAGGAAACGTTGCTAGATTGATTTCAATCTAAATTGCCTTCTTCAGTAAAGACAAAATTAGCACAAGTTCAAGAGTAAGAACTGTAAGTACTGGCCATCGAGAAATGCTTTTGCAGAAATCAGGAGCAAAGAGGAAACCCAGGTAGAGGGCTTCTGCTCCGTGGTTCAGTCCAGGCATCAGAGGATTCTGAGGTTTCCTGAAGGTCATGTCTTCCCTTTCTAACTCAGGAACTTGTTTCTTTCATCCAGAAGCTAATTTTGTCACTGTTACTCGTTTTCAAAAGCGATTTTTAAACTTCTCTGTTCAGTTTCTAGCTTTTATGTTTCAAATAATTTTGCCATCAACTACATCCAAATGACCATCATTTAAAACATAATATAATAGTATAGCCATTTTTTTTTTTCCAGAGCAACTTCACTGGAAGGAATGACACACCATACCCTCATAACAAGAAAAAATTCTTTATGGTTAACCTCTAATTTGCTCTTTTAGCTCCAGGTCAGCCAAAGCAATCTGATAAAATTCACACACCTTCATTGGCTGTTCCCCCAGCACCATCTTTAATGATCTACATTTAGTTTCATTCATCCAAGAAAACATTTATTGTGTGTCTCCTCTCTGCAAGGTATATAAGAGTCAGGTAGCTGGACCAGATCCAGGCACGAGGCGCAGATGGGCTCTATCTAGGTAACTAGAGTATTTGTAATTGGAATGGGTATAAGATAATAATTATTAGTTATTGTTCAAAAGTAGAACTAAAATAAACCCATCAGAATTGGCTTTGGAAAAAAAAAAAAAGAGTCACATTCAATTTGTGATCATGTTCCAGAAATCACCAAAGAGATGTGCTTGATCTCACATTGCGGGACAGACAGATCGAGGCTGCAAGTGCAGAGCCGCGGCTTCTACACTAAGTGAAAGGCAAGTCCAGGCAAAGAGAGACAGGAGGAGACATTTCGTGCAATCCCCAGTCTGAGCCTTTTTAAAGACTTACACAAGGCGTCAGTATTCCTTTCTAAGGGTTGCTGTAGCTTTTCATACATGATAGCTTTCTTGTAGTTTACACTTATCACATTAAGAAAAATGGTAATGAGGAGTTCATGACAACGGCTTTTAGAAGGAACAAAGGCTAAATTGCTTTGCTCTCTCATTATTTCTGAGCTCAGTAAAAATAAGGCGTCAGGCCACTAATACAGCTGAAACTCCAGCCAATATGATTTGCATGGAATCGTCTCTCAGAATCACAGAATCACAGCGCCAAGGGGATGAAAGGGAACCGGTTTGCCTCATTCACATGAAATTAACTAACAAACTGATCCTAAGGTGTTCCTCTAGCTATTGAACACCAGGCCCTCCTCCCCCATCAACACACTGCCCCCCCAGTAAAAATAAAAATAAGCCAGGGGCACCTGGGCAGCTCAGTGGGTTAAGCGCCTGCCTTCGGCTCAGGTCATGATCTCGGAGTCCTGGGATGGAGCCCCGCTTCAGGCTCCCTGCTCCGCGGGGAGTCTGCTTCTCCCTCTCCTGCTCCCTCTGCGCCTCTCCCGGCTTATGCTCCCTCTCTCAAGTAAATAAATAAATAAACAAACAAATAAATGAAATCTTTTTAAAAAGTAAACAAAATAAAAATAAGCCAACAGAGGCACCAAATTCTTTGCGGTCGCCTGAATTTAATAACGTTACCACAACGACCAGGCCTCAGTGAAACTGATTCAGAAAGCCCCCTCAGAATATTCCAAGCCCCTAACAGGCTGAGTATTCTTCAAAGGCCGGGACATTCACTCCTCTCTTCAGATTAGTTTCTTTCTGCAATTACTTCAAATAATGGGAAATAAATAGTTCTTTATTCCATATTAAGACTGACAAAGAAGCAGCACAAGTGAGAGCCGTACCTTTTTCTAAAGGGACGTCTGGCTAATGGAGAAAGAGAACATTCTAAACTCAATATGAACAATCTAGGGGTCAGGCAGTGTAGACATAAAACCTTGCCCCATAGGCACGCTATAAAGCTTCAATCCTGTGTTAAAATCCGGAAGGCTTGTCCCCTCTCTGCCTCGGTGAAAACAGCCACCTGCCAAACTGCATGAGCTAGAAGTAGCTACTGACATGATACGTCTTTGGAAATCAGAACACAGAGATACTATATACTAAGTATTTACTAAACAAAAATCCAATCTGATTCTTGCATCACCACCTCGTCATGTTTGTTTGTTTGTTTTAATAAAAAGGTAACAATCACAGAGTCTTTTTATTAAGAATTTCCCGTTGACATCTTTGAGGCACCCAAAGCATTTCTCACCATGAGAAAGGGACATCTTCCAACTCCTCCCCCCGCCCCGCCCACCCCTCCCACACGGTCGTGTGGGAATCCACTGCCCGTGGATGTCTCTAAATCCTCTTTAAACCTCTGTTTTCAGCCTATACCATCTCTTGGGGGTAACCAGATCAATACGTTTACTCCCTGCTATACATTTAGGAAAGCACCAAAGAGAAGATCCAAAGAGAACATTGTCAAACCCTTCCGTGGAAATGTTCTACTGAGCAAATGTCACGTCGGGCTTGAGGTAAATAAATGCACATGGAGGACTCTCCCCCTGGGCTTCAGACCACGGTTTCCTAGTGGGTTTTAGTCACATGCTTCACCCCAGTGCAACAGCACCCCACCCTCTCTTACCACTCCCTCCTGCTCATCTAGTCTGTCCTTCGTGTGCTTTCAAAAAGAAAAGAAATGTGCAAAATCGTTAAAAACAATCCTGGATAGGGATTTACAAGCTACCCACAGAGACTGTTATACAGCTGACAGAAATCGACGTGGCAGGGTCTCTGGGCTAATTAAACAAATGTGACAATTTGAAAAGCTGCAAAGTGCCTTATGAACCATGGAGTGGTCAAAAATGAAAAAGAAAAAAAAAAGCCCCGTATTAAAATACATGCAAGGAGCTTATATATTTCACAATTAGGAAAACCATTGCAGGGGCAATTTACACTCCTCAGCAAAGGCAGACTGGGAGCCTGTGAAGGGTTGAAACATGGGATTCAAAGTCACCCTTTGAGAATCTTTGGAATTGCTGAACCATTAAGAAGAGTCACAATTAAATCCAATAGAAGTTTGCATGTATTTAGTGGTTAGAAATCCCTGGATGTTTCGACGTTTCATTTATGTTACCATGTTTCACCCACTCAAGAATCCAGGCAAGTAGTTCTCCTACTTCTCATTTCATAGATCAGATTCCCGAGTCCCAGTGAAGAGCAACCTCTTGGACAAGTCACTCAGCCAGCATGTGGCAGATGAAGGACCTCTGTCCAGGTGGTGGCTTTACACTCTGGGCTTTCGCCACCACTGAGCTCCATAAGGATGGGCTGTCTAAAAGGGAACATCGTCAGACAGCGGGAAGCAGGCTTGGTCACATTTCTGTAGGCCAATCAGATTTTGGCAGTTTTAGGAGCTACTTTATAATTACTTTGAAAGCATTGCCCTTACTCATGCTACTTTCTCAATTCATTTGTCATGTGTGTGCACCACACAACCTGGATGGCAAATCAAAGCCAGTAAGTCCACTTCTAAGGAAGGAGGAGCCTCGATTTATTAAATGAGCCTTGCCATGAACGCAGAATCTAATGAGTGGCTGTTGACAGGACTTAGGCCATGTCAAGGTTAATAATCCAGATCTAGGGTCCCTGTGATAGTACTAGATCATGGTGTAAATGAGCAACTTCCCCTGAGAAGTAACGGGTCATCTGAAGTCTCCAGAACTGTCCAAGTGTCGCCTGTGGTCCTTCCTTTAATGTTGTGCCTTAGGTGAATATCTCACGAGATGAACAAGCTGGAGAGGGCAAGAAAGGGGGGAATGAGGGGTGCCTGGGTGGCTCAGTTGGTTAAGTGACTACCTTCAGCTCAGGTCATGATCCCAGGGTCCTGGGATCGAGCCCCGTGTCGGGCTCCCTGCTCAGCGGAGAGCCTGCTTCTCCCTCTCCCTCTGCCTGCTGCTCTGCCTACTTGTGCTCGCTCTCTGTGTGTCAAATAAATAAATAAAATCTTAAAAAAAAAAAGAAAGGGGGGAGTGAAAGTGAGGGAGGGGAAGGAGGGAGGGGTGCATATGAATCAGGTGCTGGGTTTTTATAGTACCATTCTTCTGGAAGGGGCCCTGCCAGGGTCTCATGTACCCTTTTTCCTCCCAGAGCCTGGGGATGAAGGCATGATCACTCCTATGGAACACAGGGGAAGGAACTTGCCCGAGACCTGGAGTGTAGGTGGGCACTCCCCTGCACTGCCTTCAATTTCTCTCTTCTTCTCTCTTTTGTGGGACGTTCACTTTATCTCTTTCTACTTAGCCTGATTTTTGGTCCTTTTTTATATAGTAGGAGTACTACTCAAAACTAGAGTAGAATTTGACCAACAGATTCTACATAAGCCTCAGGATGGAAATAAATTATTCAGATAAACTCTAAACATGGTCAAGGGTATATAGTCAAAAAGTAAGACTAGATTTGGTTTTCTTTAATGATCAGACTCAGAATGAAGACCCCGAGCAGATCTTAAGAGATAAGCTAGGGGCAGTTCGCTTCACTAGAATTTTCAGCCATGATGGAAATACTGTTATTTTGTACTGTCCAGTGATAGCCACTGGCCACATGTGGCTCTTGAGTGCTTACGATGTGCCTCATGGACTGAGGAACTGAACTTTTATTATAATTTAACACATTTAAACTTCACTAACCAGCCACATGTGGCTACCGTTACTGTCCTGGACAGAGCAGACTAGTCAACACTTCAATTTTACAGACGGAAAACCCGAAGCCCATGATGCTCCAGAGACAAGCCAAGGGTTGCAAAAGAAGGTCGTGGATGGGTCAGGCCTAGCTTTGAGGTCTCCTGATGCCCAGTCCAGTGCCTTCCTCTGAATCCCAGTTCTTCCAAAGGCAGGGGCTCTGTGGTCTTGGCTGGGTGACACAGACCACGATTAACTTTGGTATCAAAAGTGCTAGGTACATGAGGCTGTGCCCCATAGGGGGCTGTTGGGTTGAAGAGCAGGAGAAAGGCTGCAAAATTTGAGGGTAGACAAGCTCCTTGGGTTTTCTCCAGTCCCAACAGGTCCTGAGAAGTTGGAAGGGATTACAGAGAAAACCACCAGAGGCCCAGACAGCCAGGATGCCTTTGTCTGCCTCAGCTTTTGGGGGACCTGCGTTCTGTATTTTGTGATCTGGCAATTTCTAATGAACATGTTGCCAGGGGAGAGCGGGATGAACTGGTTTGTGTTAGCATGCTAATCCCAGGAACGGGAGATCTGGGGGGAGTGCTCCGTTTTGACACAACCTTTGCTATGAGGCTGAGAGTGTCTAATAGAAGCAACATACAGGTTTTCAGCCACAAAAAAAGTCTGGAAAACTCTCACTGGAGGAAAAAACCCACATGTCATAGAAGCATCTTTCTTGTGACCACAGTGATAATAAGCACAGTGAATGGTACCAGATCAGCCCCTTTAAGTTTATTTAAGAGATTTGAATCGGCTTTCTGCAATTATAGTAGCATATGGGGCCTCCACCTTTGCTTTTAATCAATGCCTTGTTTAAAGTGATAATGCCAACATTATTGTACTTTGAGGAGCAATATTAAAAACAGGTTAGAGCAAAGGTATTAAATAATGTTTGGCAATGGAAAAACCTAGCACAAAAAGTAGCGCTAAATATATTATTTGAAGAAATAAGAAATGGAGTCATTATAATGCCTAGTATTTGTATAACTATTGCACTTACTAAACACTATCATCTGCTTATTAACTTACAATAGCTCCATGGAAAACATATTATTACTTTACCAAGGGCGGACATGACACTGTGAGGCCATTTTCTCTAACCATTTCTCTACAAATTTCAGTCACCCAACAAACAGTTACTCTGCACTTCTTATACACCTACACTTGTCACCTAGAGAGAGAGATTCATTTCATTTGGACAGTTAGGGCTTCAGAGAAGAAGCGATCCTAGTGTTGGCTCTTCCATGGTGTGAACGGGAGTCTACCAGGCAGACCTAATATTTACCCAGTGTTCCAAGCACATTCTAGGGGCATAACTAACATACATTAGCTCATTTGATCCTCCCATTAATCCTGAAAATTAGGCAGTATTATCCCAGTTTTTTAAGTGAGATCCAAAATGGTTAAGTCACCCAAGAATGTTCAGCAGGTGAGAAGAGCCAAGCTCTACTTCCTTAACCGTGATGTCTCCCTAGAACATTCTTCCTTTTACTGCTCAGATACTTATCTCCTTGTCACTGCCCCTCAGGGGTTGGGTTCCACCATTCTGCCTGTGGATCCACTCACTATCCCCTGCTTACTTGTTGCTAAATGCATTTCAGTTCAGCAGCATACCACTTAAAATTTGTTTATGAAAATTTTAGAAATTGAGAAAATTTAGAAAAGGAAAAACTCACCCATAATCCTGTCACCCTAACAAAATAAGAACTACTATTTCAGGTTATTTTCCTTTCGTTTCTTTTTATTCATATCTTTACATGGCCATAAAAAGTAAGTACATAAAATGTTATAGTGTGGTTACTTCACTTCATGGTTTATCGTAAGGTTTTGTTTTTGTTTTTGTTTTTCCCACGTCGTTACATCATCCTCAAATCCATCTTTTTAATGGCCAATTATTTTTCTGAGTGTATAAATCAGAATTTGCTTAACTATCCCCATATTGTTGGACATACAGTAGCATTTTTGGCTATTACAAGTAATGTTGTAATGAATAACTCTTTTCATGTAGTTTTTCTAGGGGTTTGAATTTTCCCCATAGCATGGTTTCCCCAAAATGGAATGACAGATTATCAATGTCTCTCTAAAAACGGGGTGACCATCCTAAATAAAGGTAGAGGCACACCATGTTCATGAACTAAAAAGGCATACCAAGTAAATTCATCTATTGATACAATGCAATACTAACTAGCATTCAAGCAGGATTCTTTGTAAATACAGACAACATGTTTTTACAATTCATATGGAAAGCAAAGGAAACTAGAATAGTCAAACTACTTTAGAAAAAAGAACAAAAGTTGGAAGATTCACATTATCCTAATTTTAAGACTTGCTATAAAGCTACAGTATTGAAGACATGGTGTTGGTGAAAGGCCAGGGGCATGGACCAATGGAAGAGACTAAAGAATCCAGAAATGGAGCCACATAAAGTCAATCTACTTTTTACAAAAATGTAAAATCAATCCAATAGAGAAAGATAGTCTTTTCAACAAATGGTGCCGAACCCAATGAACAATGAGCTTCAACCTACACCTCACAACATATACCAAAATTAATTCAAGGCAGGTCAAAGTCCTAAATGTAAGGCAGAAAACTATAAAATTCTTAGAACAAAGCACAGGAGAAAATTTTTATGACCTTGCATTAGACAACAAGTTCTCAGACTTGACACCAAAATCATGATCCATGAAAGGAAAAAAAAAAAAAAAAACTAATAAATTTGACTGCAGCAAAAAACTTTTGCTCTTAGGAGGCCACTGTCAAGGAAATGAAAGAAAGAAAATATTTGTAACGCATATATCTGACCAAAAACTTATATCCAGCACATATATAGAACTTTGAAAAGTCAACAATAAGGTAACAAACAATCTGGTTTTTAAAGTGGGCAACGGATTTAAATGCACAGTTCATCAAAGAAGACACACAAAAATGAAAATGAGCACACGAAAGGATGCTCAACATCATCAGCCATTTGGGAAATGCAATTTAAAACCATAATGACATACCACTACATACTTACTAAAAAGGCTTAAATAAAAAATAACAATAAGAGGGGCGCCTGGGTGGCTCAGTTGGTTAAGCGACTGCCTTCGGCTCAGGTCATGATCCTGGAGTCCAGGGATCGAGTCCCACATCGGGCTCCCTGCTCAGCAGGAAGCCTGCTTCTCCCTCTGACCCTCTTCCCTCTCGTGCTCTCTATCTCTCATTCTCTCTCTCTCTCTCAAATAAGTAAATAAAATCTTAAAAAAAAAATAAATAACAATAAGATCAAGTGCCAGCAGAGATGTGACGTAGGTTTTTCATAAGTTGCTGGTGTGAATGCAAAATGGTATAGCCACTCTGGAAAACATTTCAGCCCTTTTTAAAAATAAGGTTAAACACAACACTTGACCCCCAGCACCCCCCTCCTAGGCATATATCCAAGATGAATAAAAACATAATCACACAAAAATCTGTACGTGATTTTTAACAGCAACACTATTTATAATCACCAAAAAGCTAAAAACAACCCAAATATTCTTCAATGGATGAACAGGTAAACAAATTGCGGAACATCCATGTAATGGAATGTTCCTCAGGAACAGAAAGGAATAAACTATTTCTAAATACAACAACCTGAATGAATTGGAAAGGCGTATGCTGAGCGAGAGAATCACTATGGGAAGATTACATACCGTATGATTCTTTTTATGTGTGGTGTTCTGGAAAAGGCAACACCGTGGGGACAGGGAACAGATCAGTGTTGCTAGCGGTTGGGGTAGGGAGGAGAGTCTGACCACAAAAGGGTTATATAAGGGAATTCTTTGGAATATTGGCATTGTTTCTCTGTTAATGGTGGTGATTATAGGAATCTATACATATGTTAAAACTCACAGGAATGGAACTAGAAAAAAAAAGATAAAGTTTACTGAATGAACTTTTTTTTTTTTTTTTTTTAATGTGCTGGCCAGAAATCAATACCACATGCCAAGTGTGGTCCAAGTAGAACAGAGCAGAGCAGATCTATCCCCTTCTTGGTTCTAGGCATTCTAGAGCAGGGGTCAGCAAACTACCTCTCACAGGCTAATTGTGGCCCACTGCCTGGTTTTGTAAATAAAGTTTTATTGGAACACAGTCACAAGCATTGTTTTACACACTGTCTATGGATGCTTTCATGCTAAAAACAATAGCACTTAGCTGTTGAGACAGAAACCATGTGGCCTAAAAAGTCAAATATATTTACAATCTAACCCTTCACAGGAAAAGTTTGCTGAACCCTGCTCTAGATCCTTGCATGAATACATCTGTGGGCAGTAATACATGTTACCACTAAATTTTTTCTTATCTACTCAGAGCACTGGTGGACTTAAGAGCATTACCATATAGATATCCTCCTACGGAACTTCATTTTATTAGATTTGGTCCGTCTCATAAGCTGTTTTCCTAATTGCGACACAGGGTATTGTTAGCCATCTTGCCCAGCTTCATCGTTACCCACTGGGTCAGGGGCTGAGCCCTGGAGTCCTCACTTAAAATCTATTTCTTCAGCCCTATATCCTCATGGTGAAAGACAGAATGCATAATGGTTAACAGCATGGATGCCCAGGGTTGAGATCTTGGTTCTGCCACTGGCTAGGTGCTGAACTTGGAAAGTCGTTTAGGCTCAAAGTATTTCCATCACATTATCTGCAGCGGTGGGGATGATAATAGCACTTGCTACCAAAACAAACAAACAAACAAACAAACAAACAAACCCTGCTATACAACTATTTGATATTATTATTTGTGTCTATATTCAATTCAGGCCAACCTGAGTTCCAATCCTGTTTCGTCCCCTTAGTAGCTATATAATTATGTGCTTTGGGACAATTTATTTCACCTCTCTGAGGCCTCCGGGCTGCCCTCGTCCCATCAGTCAGTGGTCTCTGGGTAATGAGCTAAGCACTGCTGGGGAAATCACAATCTACAGGTTGGAACCTTGACACTGCCTAATAATCTTACTAATAGTATTCCTTGGGTAGCCCCCTCCCTCCCTGTCAATGACGATTTCAAACCTTCTCCAATCTCCTCAAACCTCCAAACTTGCCCCTGACTACCTCCAACCCCTGCTGGCTCACCAGAAGCCTTGGGCTGGAAATAAAAAAATCTGAAATTCTCCCACGTTTACTTCTAATATTTTATGCTTTTGTTTTTAATCTCTAATGCATCTGGAAATAAGAGTGCTGCCTGGTGTGAGGTAAGGACCCAAGATTTACTTGTGGAGAACAGAAATGTTGGTGATATCATCCTTCCTATCCAAGAATAATACGCCTTTCCATTTTTTTAAAAGTTCTTTGGTGTCTCTCCTAGTGACTTTAGTGTGTTCATATAGCTTCTGGCACATTTCTTGTTAAATGAATTTATAAGATATAAATGGAGTCTGTTGGCCCCATTATATCTTACAGTTGGTTGCTTACATGTAAGACTCTTTCTATATATTTTGCAAACTGAAATAGTGCTGAATTGTTGTATTGTTTGTAATAGTGCTTTTGGTTAATTTTTTGGGGGATTTCAGGAAAACAGTACGTATATATGTACGTATATATATGTATATATACACACACACGCATATAATCTACAAATAATAATCATTTCACACATTTTCTCCCATTTTAATACATATTCTTTCTTTAGCTTGTTTAATTGTCTTGGCTTACCTCCAGGACAATATTAAATAATAATGGTGATAAAGAACATTTAGTCTGAATTCTCAACTAAATGGGAATGCTTTTAGAATTCCTCTGTGAAATGTTACACTAGCTTTTGGGTTGAGATGGATACATTTTATCACATTAAGGATGTTTCTACCTATTTCTACTTTACCTAGAGTAGGTGTTGAATTTTGTCAAGTATCATTTAACATCGATGAGTTAGATCATGTAGTTTTTTCTTTCTTATCCTACCCATAAAAAGCATTATATTCATGGATTTCTTAATATTGAACAAGCTTTACTTTCCTGGAATAAAACCCACTTGGTCATGGTGCATATCCTTTAAAGTTCTGTCTGATTCTATTAGCAGTTCACTGAGGAAATTTGCATCAATATTCACAAGTGATGTTACTCTGTAATTTTCTGTTTTGTATGCTGTTTTTGTCAGATTTGGGCATCAATATTATGTGCTAATTTGGCTCTTCTAAAAAAATACTTTGCAATATTTTCTTCTGGTTCTATGTTCTGAAACCATTGGGCTGTATTATTCCTCCATGGTTTGGTTTAATTTCCCTACGAAACCCCACCTGGGACTGATGATTTCATGAATGAGAGGGACTCCTCTTCATTTCACTGATGGTGATAAGTCTGTTTAGATTTTCTCTCTTCTGGAGACAGTCTGAGTCAACTATATTTCACTAGAAAACTTGTCCACCTCATCTAAATGCTTATATTTATTTGTGCCGAGGCAAGTAAATTGCCACTAACAGTGATTTTGATTTCCTCTGTATCTGAAAAGTTATTACTCTTTATTATTCCTTGTTTTATGTATTTGTGCTTTTTCCTTTTTTCTTTTTCCCCCCTTGGTGAGGTTAACAAATGATCGATTGCTGTTACTCTTTTATCTTGGGGGAAAAAAAAACCAGATCATGAAAGTGCTAATTCTAATGATTTTCTGTCTGTAATTCATTACTTTGCAGCTCTTGATCTATCTACTCTTTTTTTATTTATCTACTTTTAAAATAGCGTCTTTGGGCTCTTGTATCACTGCTTTGGCTCACTCTTTTTTTTTTTTTTAAGATAAAATTGCTTCATTTCTTTAATAACTCCTGCCACTGTGGTGTCATAGCTTTGATTTGTTCCCTAGCAACATTTTTTAATTCATTTGTTTCTTTTCTTCTTTCTTTATTTTTGTTTTGGTATTTTTCCATAGCTCTTACGGTGGTTCCTTTTTTAATTATTACTAATTTTTCTAGTGACAGGAGTTCTTCCTTGACAAGAGCTGTTTGCAGGATGTTTCTGTGGCAGCGGGGGCTGTGGCGCAATCCCAGACTAGCAGTAGTTCTCTTCTCAACACCAGTGTGTGCGATCAAGGGCTTTGGCCTTTATTTCTGTCTTATCAAGAGACAACAGGCCTACAGGCTGCTCATAAAGCAGCATCCCAATCTGTACGTTCTACGCTTGGTCCACAGAAGCTTCCATTACAAACCTTCACACCCAGCCCCATCATTCCCATACTGGTTTTGCTTTCCATGGTGCGCCACATATCCTTTTTTTTTTTTTTTTTAAGATTTCTTTATTTTTTTTAGGGAGAGAGAGCACAGCAGGGGGAGGGACGGAAGGAGAGGGAGACAGACAGACTCCCCGCTGAGCAGGGAGTCCAATGTGAGGCTTGATCCCAGGACCCTGAGATCATGACCTGAGGCGAAGTCAAGTGTCGGCCACCTAACCGGCTGAGCCACCCAGGCACCCCTGTGCTACTTCTCTTAAAAGCAGTGCTTCATCAGCTATGCTCTAGATCCATGACCATGGGAACCATCCTTTGGATTCTTCCCTGCCTGACCTTCACAGAATAAACTGTGACTTAGGCTGATGTACGTCTTCTGGTTAGACCAGTTATGGAGTTCACAGTTCTTTTTCTCAGTCTCCATAATGCTTTTGGTGATTCACAAGAGAAGGTGCGAGCCTCGCTCTATTCTCTCATTTCAAAACTGGAAGATGCCTCCCAAAATGACTCTGAGAGGCTACGTTCTTAATGTATTTTCCAGAGACACCAGTCTTACCTCTATACAGATGCAAGGGCAATGGCCAACCGCCTGGCATTACTTTTTTTTTTTTTTTTTTTGCCAGCCTGATCCCAGTAGCACAGCCGGGACAATGAGGCCGGTTCTCAAACAACAGTTGGAAGCTATTACTCCTTTCAGATAAGCTTAGACTGCTTTTTGGCAAACCAATACACTGTTTCATTACCCTGTCTGCACACCCAAGACACAGAAAGCAGGTGTAAATTCTACACGTGGCTTAAATTCTCACCTGCTTTCATTCAATTCAACAGAAAATAATAAATCACCATATTCACAGAAAGAAACAGGCTGTCAGCAAACAGACTTATTTTTATAGCACACCTACGAAATAGAGGGACTCATATATTGACTCAGTGATTTTAAAGGGGCTACTCTTGCTCACTCCCTGGACAGCTAAATGCCGAGTTGCTAAGTTACCGGTCTTTGACATCATCTCTTCCCTGACATGTCCCACGTTTGACAGGTTCCCATGAATCACTGGGCCAGTCACCTCGTTACTCACGTTACTCATTTTCCCAATGACGTCTGTGTAATCATTTAAAATTCACATCATACGCTAGCTGCAAACCCCTAGATTCCACATGAAAATATTTAAACTGCTTGACAGGCTCTAAGTGCATTTGGAAGCACACTGGATGGCTTACCTACATTGTTCACATAATAGTTGTTATAATTAAATTTAGCATCTTTCTTCTGGGTTGGTTTGTGTTTGAGAAAAGAGAAAATGATTACTGGGAGGCAAATAATGCCTAATATCTCTTATGGGCTAATTGGTTCCCGTGAATAGCTCACCTCACATACGCATGCTATGTACTCAGTCCGTCAGTGCTTTGAATTAGCTTCAGAAAAGGTAATACGCCACATAATTTACCCAGTCAAGGGCATTTTCACCTGCTGACAAATTTACATATTTCCCAATGTCATTAGGTAAGAGCTAGTCATCAGAATAGCAGAGGGTGCAATCAGTAGTTAGTTTATTTATTTCACTCCACCAATGTTAACATTAATTATAGTCTAAATTATATTTAGCAATTGTTGTCTTTCTTGGATGGAACTCTACATTACTATTTCAAGAAACTATAATTTTAAAAGTCCACACCAGAATAAGATAGACGCTTTTTGAAACATTCTGGAAGGACTAGTATTTAAGACTGCGCTACAGAAAATCGTTTGCATGATTTCAATTTGAACATTATTTATACATTAATTTGACAGGATATAAAATCAATTGCCTAATTATTGGTTAAATTTATCAAAGAGATTCCACTGAAAGGTGCTTGATTATGGTGCATAGTTATGATAATATAATCAAATTTCCTTTCAGACGTAATTGACCAATTTTGTTCCCCAATCCATTTCTTTCTCATTCTTAAGACGGGCTTCTTCATTTGTTTCCCCCTTTCAAAGTAAAAAATAGCAAGTACTGTGCACGGTGGTCCTGTAATTATGTGGTAGGATCTCTCCATGCTAAACCTGTACACTCAAACACAGACCTAATACATGGAATTGCCATAATTTAGAATGCTGTAAACACAGATCATGCCATAATCTGAAAGAGGTGCCCATGTCGGTGTTTACCAACCTGATCCATATGGCGGGGAGAGAGCTGTAAGATGATATAGTTTATCAAATCGAGTTCCCTAAATCTTAGCTAGCAAATTCAGCAGTCCTCATAAACAGTGAATTACCCTTACAGATGTTAGACTATGAAATTATCAACTACTGAAGGTACTTTGCTAGGAAACACAATCTGTTCGGCGTCAAGGCTAAGAGAAGCGCTCTATCTGCATTTTTGACTCGAGAAAGGACTTAATTGATAGTTTGTTGATATTTCTAAGTAAATTCTTGCAAGGAACAAATAAATCATACCACCGCAAAGCAAACAATCACTGAACATCCATCCTCGGCTAGTAGTATTTAGTGCACCAGCTCTCCTTGGCTTAACTCTTCCAGAAGTGATTACTCGAGGACCCATCAAACCCCGTGGAGCTCAGGAGAGAAGCTGCTGTGGCCCATATTATTACATATGAGCGGCTTCAGAGTCCCTCATCTGATAGATGAATTGTAACTGCAAAACACCACCGGAGTTATTGTTAGTTTTCATTTCTGTTTGGACTCGGGGGCGGCTTGAATCTAAAGAGAAAATGGCGTGCTTGCTAACCGAAGCAGGTACGCAGGCTGGGGCCAATGTAAACTTTGCCTTTACATTTCTGATTTGTAAAATGTAGACTAGGCAACGACGTACTTGACAAGTAGCGAAGACGAGTGGATCTAGGCAGCTTGTTTTGTAGCAGGAGGGCAGTTGGAGGAGAGGTGCTGTAGGCTGGTGGTTTCTGGCCTGTTTGTAAAACCGCTTGAAATTATTTTGGCATAATTGGATTTGTATGAGTCATCGAAGCAACGGCAGCTGAAAGGAATTGGTGGCTGATGCCATCACAATGTTAATCATAAAGGAGACCGGAGCTTGTGAAGGCAGAATGGATTCAAGCGCACCAACAGGAGCAGAAGGGGTAGCATGGTGGTTGTTTTGCAACATGGGACTCATGACAGAGAGTTTTAGGACTGTCGTGAGAGGGACGTGACACAGTATGCTCAAGCGCTCAAGCCTGGAAGCGGCACATTGCTGTTATTTTTTACCAGGGCCAGTAATGTGTCATTGTTATTAGTTTATTATTTGTGGTGAGATTTGAACATAATCAGAACGGTAGGAAGAAAGAATTAATTCCTGACACCTGCTCAAATTCTCTTGGTTTGGTAGGATTCTTAAAGTGGCTAGGACTAAGTCAGCCAGCATCTGGAGCAATTTTTTTTGTTTTTTAAATCCAGAGGTTTGTGAGAGGGCGGTGGACAGTTTGGCGTAGTGTAAAAATGCAGACCAAGTTCCAATTCTGCTTCTGCTGTATCCTAGATTCACTCTCGCTGCAGGTCTTTTATAAGCCCTCTGGGCCTCAATTTCCTGAAATAATTAGGGACTACACCACATTTTCTATTACCAAAATAAGATAATGGGGTTCAAGTGTTTTCAAAGGCAGTCATGTGCCACAGAAAAATAAGGTCACCCTATCAGGTCAAGCCAGGCCTGGATAGACCAGAGGAGGTGGGCTACAGGACGGAATGAGAAGCAGGAGCACAAAGAAAGAGAGCTGAGGCCACAATCACAGAAATGGTTGAGAGGAGCTCGCAAAGAAAGCCAACTGGTTTGACTTGGAATGGCGTTTTGGAAAAGGAGGCAAAAATAAAATGCCTCAGGAAAAAGTATTTCCATTGCCTGGGGACTGAGGGGCTGAGAGAGGGGAGCGGCCAGTCGTGTTGTAGGTGGTTAATAAAAGAAGTCTGTCCCCACGTGAGATGAAGTGGGTTTGCAGGCTTAGCCCGCTGGGCTGTGAGGTGGGGAAGTTGAGAGACCAAACGGACTGAGATCTCCATGTTTCCCGTGCAAACTGTGTGCACGCTTTAAAGATTCTCTCATTGCAGGTGGGTCGTAGGGTGGAGGGTGAGTTATTGTGTGAGTTATTCATGTTTGATACATGAAGAGATCGAGAAGCCACACGGCTAGAGAGTGACAGACCTAAGGCTTTCTACCCTGGGGCTAGAGCCCCTTCTTCCACACGGCTGCACCTCAGTGAGGGAGAATACGCCCCTGCTCTGGGCTTGTCTGAAAAGCGCTGAGGGTGTCAGAGAGGAAGGGAAAAGTCACCCCCCCCCACCAGGAGGAGGCAGGTGGCGAGCATGGCCACACAGAGGGCTGTGGAGCCGGCCCATCCGCTGGGCTCACAGCCCTCGAACAAACACGACCACGAACCTGTTGTGCCACACAATGTGGGCTATACAGATTTAAGAATTACTCATAAAATTTAGGACATAAACTTCAGGATGCTTCTTTTTCTTCTAAGCATGGGAAATGAAACATGTCAGTCTTCAATAAAGGAAAGCCCACTCATTAATGGTGCTGTTGAAAAAAACCCAGAATTCTATACAATCTATAGCCCTTCAAAAAAAAAAAAAGACGTTTCCCTAGATTCTCTTTCAAGAACAGAAGGACTTTTGTTACTTCCTCAAAGGGTGCTATCTTTTATGAGCTTATTAAGGCAACCTGCTTCTTTTCTTTCCATGTTGAAGTGACATTCTGTTGTTTCTCTAAGTGGCTCCTCCAGCGGCCTGGGGCCCCCGGCCTCTGCCAGGTGCTCACCCGGCTCCCCTCCCCCAGGGCCAGGCCGCTCGTAAGAAGAGATTCCAATTGTGACCAATTAGGTGGTGATTCTGAAACGGGTCCCACATTCCTTTGGGAATTAAGAAAAAACCGCTGACTTCATTTGGAAGAGAGGAAGAGCTTTCTTGCCATGTTACCTTTCTTTAAGGAAGACAGCCAACACACTAACAAGGATTTGGTGTCTCTGGTTGATCTGATCCATCTCTGCCCAATGGAAGGAGCAGACACCTGCAGTCTCCTGGTGCAGCACATTGGCAGATTTCTCAACAGCCGCCCACCCTCCACCCCAACCCTTGGACCCCAGGAGAGATGACATAGGGGTTCCTGAGCTCTTACAAAAGTAGCCCGTATAGGGGTGCCTGGGTGACTCAGTCGGTTGGGCACCTGACTCTTGGTTTCAGCTCAGGTCTTGATCTCAGGGTCGTGAGATCGAGCCCTGTGTCAGGCTCCTTGCTTGGCGCAAATCTGCTTGAGATCCTCCCTCTCCCTCTGCGCCTCCCCCCCTCTCATGTTCTCTAAATAAATAAATAAATAAATAAATAAATAAATAAATAAATAAATAAATCTTTTTAAAAGAAGTAGCCGGTATATCCCTAATTCAGATAGTCTCATCTCTGATCAGAGGAATAGGACTCATCTCTTTAACAGCCAATAACAATACTCGTGGGCTGAAGACGGGGCATGCAGATCCCCAACGGTCAGGTGAACCTGACAATAAACAGCTCTCTCCTCTGTATTATTCCTTGGGCTGCACCGTCACAGGTTCCCTGGGAACCCTGGGCTGCCTGGACGGCATGCAGCACAGGGAGTCTCAGGCAGAGGTGGCGGGGAGTTCCTCGCTTTGGTAAGTGGGGAGAGGGCAGACTTCTCAATGGCACACAGATTGTTCTCTTCCCCGGGCGGCAAGCCTGCGTGCTTTTCTCACGGCCACGCTGATCATCGTTTATCATAATAATGAGCATCTATACCTCTTGGCAGCTTCTAAGGGAATTAGGACAGGTATTATCATCCTGTTTCACAGATAACAATGGAGATTCAGAAAGCTGGAGTTCTGTGCCCAAACCACAGAGCGACAAATGGCAGAGCTGGCCCTGGGACTCAGCGCCTCGACTTCCATTCTTCACGTACCACATTGCCTTGCCTTATGACGCTAACAGCCAGAGACAGGAGACCCATTTTTCTGGCTGGGCTCTGGTGTTGCCTTTGGTTTAAGCATCGACTTTGGGAGAGGTCACTGCCACCTTCGGCAACTTCATGCTGCCTCCATGCCATTCATATGCACACATTCCCTCCCATTAGTAACAGGTCCTACAACTTGCCTTCACTCTCAAGTCTCTCCTCCTTGCCGCCCTCCACCCTCCCACATCTGGGCCCCTCGTCATAGGCCACAACCCCCACAACCCTGTTCCACCCACGTTGGTGCGGGAAGTGGCAATGAAGTTGAGACTTGAGATCCCAGAGAGCAGAAGGCCCAAGATTTAGGGTAGGCCGCCTAAAGAGAGAGAGTGTCCTGAAGAAGGTGGGGAGTCTCAAGAGAAAGACCCAGAAAGGTGCAAGGATGAAACAGAAGCTTAGGGAGATGACAAGACTAGCTTGGTTGGGGATGGGGAGGGGACAGGTGAGAAATCAGCCAGGAGGTGTAAGCAGAAGGGTCTCGAAATGGAAGCGAGGATTCCCACCAGGATACTCCCAGAAACAGCACAGTGATTACTTGAAAGAGCTTAAGCAGACAGATTGCTTCATTATTAAAAGGCACAGAAATAAAGGTTTAAACTCACCCGCAAGATTTCTTCAACACAGCTTGGATCACTGGGAAGGCTTACCTAAAATAAAATAAACAAACAAAAATTAAGCACCATTTAGCTATTCTCAGAGAAGTTTGTTGTATGATACTTTACACGGTAGGGAAAATTGTAAAGAAAGGAAATACAGCTATCAGTGTGGAGTTTTCCCCTGCTAAGTACAAAGCCCAAAGTATCTGCTAGTGGCCAATTTTGATTGCTTTAATGAAGCAGTAAGACCATAGTGCAAGGTACAGAGAGTGACACGTTCTGTCACCGATTTTCTGTGGGACACTGGGCTGCCCCCCCATCACCCAGGCTTTATTTTGCTCATCTATCCAAAGTACGAGCTCGACTTCCTCATCTTTAAGGCCCATTTGGCCCTCTGCCAGGGTTTAATATATTACTCATAATCACAGATTTTTTAAAGGCAAGTCCAATAGGACATACTTCTATGGTTGAATTAAGTTCTTTTTAAACTTAGGAGTCTAACTAGATGCCTGCAATCCTTATCCAAAACATCAAAGGCTCAAACTGTGTAAATTGCAGGCATGCCTTGGCACCTAGAGAGCATCTCACAGACATACAAAGTGAGTCCCATGGGCCATCTTTCCCAGTGTGACATCTTCCTAATCAATCAAAATTCAAGCAACTTGCAGAAATGTCCCGAGGACTCACTGCAGGTCCAGCACAAGGCTCTATCCTTCGGGGGCTCTATCATCAGTGAAAGCCAGAAGCCGGACACCAAAGCGAGGCACCAGCTTGAAGGCGGTGACCGGCGAGGGGCCCGGGCATGGGACAACCACATGGAGAAGGGTCTCCCGGTTGTGATGTCACCTGTGTGAGCTACAGGCATCCCCCAAACATCCCTCCTGCCTTCACACCTACCCCCTCTCCAGGACTGCGAACTGTCACTTCCGCTTCCCTCCAGTTCTGGCGAGGAGAACATTTGGTCTCTTTAATTCTCTGCCTCGGAAGGTGAAAGGTCAGTCCTGCAGAGACAGTACGGCCACTGAGGCCGTACGTCCCAGACCTCTCGAGGGGGCAGTTAGGGTGAGAAGCCCCCAGTTCCTCCGACAGACTGAAGGCTGAGCATAACTCTATTTGAGGAATTGGAAAATAGAATATGGCCCCAGTTTCCCGCAAACCTGCATGTCTCCTTTCCCCCTCACAAATGTCCCAGTTTGGATGATAAGATACACAGCCACCCTTCCCAGCACAATAATATTCTAGTACTGGGTAGAAAGAACAGGAGAAGGAAAGGCTGCAAAAGAGGGCCAGGCACAACTTTCCAGAGGACCTTAAATGCAGGATCCCAATGGGCAGCTATGGGTAAGGTTTGGCCCAGCAAGGTGCATTCATTCATTCATTCAACAAATTTTGTGAGGGCCAGGGACCGTGCCTCCAGCCTTCTGCTAGGCACAGATACAAGGAAAAGCAAAAGGAGACACAGCTTCCTCCCTCATGGAGTTTGTAGACTCAAGAGGAAGGAAGATATGAGGAATCGCATAGTTAATGTAGGACTGAAACTGTATTAAGTGCTACCTGAGCCCATCCCACAGGTACGAGGAATCTTTCCCTGTCCAAATAAGCATGGGAAATACTGCAATCCACCCCCTCCCCCGACGTGGAAATCCATGATGCGAATTAAAGGCTCCAAGACACCTATCTAGCTGTTTAACGCAACACGTTCCCAACTCTCTTGACCACTACATTCTTGGCTTTTTAGTTTTTGTGATTTTCTTTTCCCAATCGACATATACTACCATTCCACACAGAATGAGTGTTTGCAGAACACACACTGGGAGATGCTGGTCTAACATAGTACAGGATTACAGAACTCAATGGATTAGTCTTAATAGCAGATACAATCTCATCCCATTGTTCAATGCTCCAGCAACTGTATTTTCTAAGACAATCCTTGAACTTCTAACAAATAACCTTTGCCAAAGGTCAAAATGATTACAGCAGAATTAAATCTTCAGTATCATTGTTGCATTCTATCCGTGTGGGCGGCCTGGGCTAAAAAATGTATGTCCCGCTCTCAGAAAAAGGTCTTTGCTCTTTTTGTTCCCACAACAAAAACATAATGTCAGTTTTTCAACCACAGAGAAAAACATATCAGCACTATGCAGACATGGCAACAACGCTTGCCTCTGGGTCTATAAGGAGCTGGGTGGGAGTTCCGGCCCTACCACTTGGGAACAGGACTTGGTAACTTTACCCCTGTGAGTTCCAGTTTTCCCAACTGTAAAATAAAGTAGAATAAAATAAAATCGCTATCATAATAATACCTGCTCCTTTCAAATCTCACAGGGTTTCTGTGAGCAGCAAATGAAATAAGTAATGTGAATATGCTTTGTACCCTGCCAAGCCCCACACAATGAGCCAGGTTATTACCCCTTGTCCTGTTCTCCTTACTGCTTTATTACTAAGTCGAGTCTTCTCGTCTTTTCCAGGAAAGACCCGACTCACTCTCGCCAACTGCAAATATCATCCCTACACCTGGTATTATAAATATCCATTTCCTTATGGGGGAACTGCTGTCAAAATAGAAAGAATTGTCAACTCTGGGGCTTTGTGGCAAATCTAATACTGACTGCTCGGGGGTCGGGGGCACTCAGGATCGGAAGGGACTGCAGACAAGAGACAGTCAAATAAGTAGGCATCCACACCAAGTGTTCAGATTGTTTTTCTTTTTAAGAAAAGCCCGGGATCCAGCATTGGCATGGAGTCACTAGTCCTGCAAACTCATCTAGCCCTGCCCCACAGCTCTTTCCACCGCAAGACAACTACATTTGAGTGGCAAATGCTTCTCCCCTGCGAGTGCTTTTGAATTAAGCAGCGGAGCATTTCCTCTGCGCCTAGAATAGTGTTAGGCGTGGGGGGGGGGGGTGATACAAACAGCTATGAGACTTGGCCTCTTCTCTTGGAGTTAAATGTCTAGATGGGACGGCAAAACAAATAGAGACCCACTGGGACATACATTGTAAGGTAGTCGTGACAAGGGTAATAGGATCGCATTCGCTGCCCGACCGCCTATTCATCAGTTCTCCCATTTATTTCTTTAGACAACAAATCCTGATTGAGCTCACACTGTGCTCAGGATGGTGCCAAGGGGGAGGGTTTGAAGACACTGAAGACAACATAACTTCTGGCTTCAAGACTCCATGCAAATTGGGAAGACAAACATTTACACGGGAAACAGACAATAGGGAACAGGAGGTCTGATTAGGTGGTGGAGAGAGGGTACCTACCGGGTTCACGGACAGAGCCATGTCCGACAGAAGCTCCCAGCCGCCGAGGTCCCCACTGTAGTTCTCACTCCACATGGTAGTGAGAGGCCAAGGATCTGACATGGCCAAGAAGTGGCAGAGCCACCTGAGGCCACTTCAGTCTCTAAGCCCCCTGAGGAGCTGCACGCCGGGGGAGGGGGGGCGGGTCACTCTGCACACTGAAGACAGCTGCACTGAGGCGGGGGCTCAGCCCCAGAATTTTGCCCAGCGCGCTCCCCACCCCCCACCCCCACGCCCCTCTCGCAGTACTTCTGGAGTCACTCGGACAGGTGGGAAAGGAGACTTAAGAGCACTAGTGGTGACACGGGGATTAGAACTGCTGCCTGCCGAGTTGTCAAGCTGCTGCTTAATTCCCGAGCCACCTTCTCCTCTCTTTCAATCCACTCTTGAGCATTCAGATCGTCCACAAAGCGCAAGTTAGCCACTCAGAGCTGCAGCGTCCTTTGCATCCCCCTCTCTGCCCCCTCCTCCTGGAGCAGAGAGCAGGCTGCATGCCGCACAAGGGAACCTGTGCTCTCCCGCCTGGCCCCAGACGACCTTCTCGGGCTGGGCACAGATGTGGTCCTCTGAGGGCCAGGGAAGGCAGGCCCACACGCTGGGCAGGTGGGGAGTTGAATGAGAGCCCTCACAAGTGCCTACCCTCTCTGCACGTGACAGTGCAGGCTGCCACCCCATGTAGCCACAGAGAGACCACACACCGATCATCTGCCTGGCGATAAATACATATCTTCGGAAATAATGAGGGTACCTTTAAATCATCAAATATTCAATTAACTGCAGCAACAATAAATGAATTGCATAGGATGTTTTAATCATTCTAGAATTAATCAGTTTGGAGCATACTTCTTGGCGATTAGGGTAATACAAGATATCAAAAATACCCTGATTGTGGCATTGAGAGATAGAAGCAGCAGCTAGCACTAATACAAAACATGGAGATTAATGTAAAACATTAAAAGAATAATGATCATCACATGGTTAACCGGGGAGTGGGGGAGCTCAGGGCATGCCTGTCACTCCGTTCTTATTAAGGGACTGCGAGAGAAGGGTCATTCTTGTTTTTTTTTTTTTCTCCCTTAAAGCACCCTGAGGTTGCCACAGTATCTGGGATTCAAAGCCCACGATTCCAGGCATATTCCACCTGGACAAAGACTTCGCAAAGTAAAACTCAAAAATCATGAGCTTAATTGCCGGCGAATGCTTGCGTTCCCCTAACAAGTGCAAGTGACACAGAGTGACACACCGCTAACACCAAATACCGTGCTAACGGCCCAGTCAAACAACATGCATGACTGACACCCACGGCGGCTTCTGAACTAATTCCGTTTGTATTTTCATTAACAAATTGCCACATTTATCCCCATGATTGATTTATGGGACACGGAGCTCCCCTGACACGGCATTACTAATAGAATGAAAAGTCAGGTTATGATATTGTACTACCAAATGAGTTTGCCGGCTTTTTTAAAATTTTTAATCCCCATGGTTGGTCACTTGTAAAAACCAAGGGGAAGCAGCCTCTGGAGTTCTGATTTGCATGCGCCTGGGGATCCCTTTATCTCCCCACCCCACCCAGGGAGTCCCGGGTCTCCAATTTGGAAAACTACAAACCCAGTTCACATTAGGATCCGTCAGTCCCCTGCTTCCTGCCTCACCTTAACCTGTCCCTATTCTAGTTGGTATTCATGAGGCCATGATTAAACGGGAACAGTTAATATTACATAAGCTGCCAACAGAAGTCCTCAGGTAATAGAACTTTAATCAAAACAAAAAAAAAGATTTCACAACGGTTACATGGTACAGCCAACCAGCTCATCTTCCAGTTTCTTTTTAATACAGCTAAACGCCTGGGTGTCCAAAGACTTGGAGTTTACTTTCAAATACTGCTCCCGGCCCATTTTTAAGAGAATCACATGGTCCAGATACCCCATGTAAAACAAGCTAGTAGTCACTGTTCCCTCTAAGAAAAGAAGAAACAAAAAGTAGAGCATGAAGATCAAAGGAATTTAATGTACTTGCCATTTCAGGCCGACTACAAAAAAATGACCCTTTGTCTAGAATCTTCCATGGCATCAAAACTAAAAAGGCAGCGAGTGCAATTACATTTTATTTATTTGAGCAAATAAATGAGATAATTTACTATATTTTCTGGGGGCATCAAGGGGTAGTGGAAAGACTATGTTCTTTGAAGCTGGACTGACTTGGATTTTAATCCCAGCTTTGATACTTAATTTGTTTTGTGAACTGGGGCAAGACACTTGAACTTCTCTGTGTCTCTGTTTCCCTACCTAGGTAAGAGGGGAATACAAAATACACTCCTAGGGTGGTTACGTGGCTGAGATGCACGTCGTAAGCCCCCTCCCTGACTTCTATCCCAAGTTGCCTCTAAGGCCCGTGGCGAGGCGTCGGCACCTTGAGGCTTGGGACCACTAAGGAGACAGTCCGGTCCCTTTGTAAACTGGCCCCCAAGACATCCCCTTGCAGGTCACTAATTATGAGAGCTTATCGAGGGGCCCAGTGTATAAGGAGTCTCAGGCTGCTGCTCCATCTGGTGGCACTCCCTGAAGACGACAAAGGAGGCTGGGGAGGGTACTTGAGGGGGTAAGACAACAGAGAGACAAGGGGGAGTGGGGATGGGAGGGGTGGGGGAAGGGGGGTCGACGTGCTTCATTATGAGGACCTCTCGTCCCTGATTACATTAGGCATGGGCAAGGGCGGGATGCATATGCAGAAAGGCCCATCATCAGCTGAGAGGACCTAATGGCAGATGGAATTTCAAGTGAAGAGTACTTAATTCAGTGGGCTCTGAATAGCCATTAGCTCACTGTTCATTTATTTGGTGTAATAACCAGTTTCTATAGAAGAGTGAGCTATAAATGGGGAGCGGGGTTATAGTCCTAAAAGAAAAATAATGTGCACATCTAGAAAGATTGCCCTAAGAAACCAAGAGCCTATCTGGACATGGCTGGCCACCTGCCCCTCATTCCCCTGGTCACCTGGGCTGGGCACCGAGGTCATTGCATCTCTGCTGCTCAGGTGCCCCAGGGCCAGACCCCCTGCTTACACATTCTCAAGGCTTTGTGTCTAGATTCCTTAGCTGTGCTGCTCACACTTAAGATGTACCCTCCTACTTCTCTCTGCCAGCCTCCCAGGCTCTGGCCCACCTGGCCTGCCCCTTCTTGCCTGTGGTCTCAGCCTTCCGCCGGCTCTTGGTGCCTGCCCTATAACCCACGGACCTTCTAGCCCCGGTCCCTTCCTTTTGAGATTTCTAGGCATGCGTCAGACCCCTCAGGGCCTGCGGGATACCTATCTGGGAGGCCAGGGCACTGCAACCAAGAACGATTTAAAATTAAAATCTCCATTCCACTAAATCCCTACTTGTTGCACTGCCGTTCACGTTAATGGCTGGATCGTGGGCAGGCCCTGAATGTCTTCTGGTAAAAGAGGAAACCGTAAGACTACAGATGGACAAATTGGAGTGACGTCAGGCAACTTCTGAACTGTGTCAACAGCCGCTGGTAACAAGGCCAACCTGCATGATCCACACATATCAAGAAGACGTGCCGAGAAGCAAGTTCACTTCTGAAGTTTGTCATTTAAGGAATAAATGTTAAGAGTTTTTGGAGTGTTCGTATACTCCTAACCACTCCACGACCACAGCAAAGTCTCATGGTATGCAGCAGCTAAACCCCTGCAAGGCAGCCACCTCGCGTTCAGCTAACTATGATCTTATAAAGTGGCGAAAGAAAAACATACTGATAGGAAACAGTTTCGTGTCCAGGTTCTACCACTAATGAGCTGTGTGGTTTGGGACAATTCACCTCATCGCTCTCCAGCCTCTACAACAAAGGCAAGGGAATATATTACAAGTTCCTAATGTTTTGTACCTCACATAGCATTACAAGAATAATCAGAGATCTCCATAAGATAACCAACTTTTTTCGTTTGCCATGAAAGGCCATAACGAAAACAATATCCAAAAGGTAGGAAGGGTACAATCTTCAAATACACGACAGGTTCTTCAAAATATATGACAGCAAACTTATACCGACATCAAACACACTCACACATACCACTGTTCTTATAGTTCCCGTTTTTGCCACAGAATAACCTTCATCTCGGACCGGTTGCCCGGTGAGATGATCTCTCCAGTATCTTTTGGATTTTGTAATTGTATTCACCTTCTCTTTTATTCTGCTATATTACATACATCTTATTCTACATAGCAGTAGACTTCTCGACGTTCAGTTCTCTATCTCCGATCCATGAACTATTTTCTCCATGGAACGCGGATGCTAATTGTTAAATCCCAGATACATTTTCTCTCTCCTTGCTGATGCTGTTTAAATGCATGGGAGAGGCAAACTAATTCCTAGACCAATCACTACCAACATAATTAAGAAGGCAACCCTTTTGTAACAAGTCACATAGAACACACAGCACACACATCCTGTGGGCCTTACCTGCGAAACCGATCTCCCACCTTAGTCGTCCTTAGATGAACCTGAAGACCATTTACAAAAGACTATCTGCAGTCTCTTTTGCTAGGAGTCCACATTCCCTACAGCACAGCATGTGATCTATCACGTGCTATGTATTCCAAAGCCAAACATGAATTCTTAGGAGGGGCTGGGCGGGGGGGGGGGGGAGGGCGGGGATGGGAGGAAAATCGGGTAGCACGGTGTCCCGGAAGCCTGGAGAAGAAAGCGCTTCGGAGAGAAAGTGGCCATTAAGTAAAATAAGGATGCAGACTTGGTGGTTGAGTTTGGCAAGGTCTAGGTCACGGGCAACCTTGGTCAGAGCTGTTTCAGTGGCACACTGTGAGCACGAAGCCGACTGGAGTGTGTTGAGGAGGGAGTGGGAGGATGGGAGGAGTGAATAATCAATTTCTCCTGTGAAAGGGAGCAGACAAATGGGGGGGAGGGGAAGCTGTGATGTGGGCCAGGTCAAGGTTTCTTCTTTGTTTTGTTTTTTTTTAAGAGGGATGATATTAAGGCATTTTATATACCAATGGGTGGGGGGGGAGTGTTGCAAAAGAGAGAGGGGATGGTTATAAAAGCGAAGTCCTTGAGAAGGAGAGAGCGCATCAGGACACAATTGGAGAGGGCAGCCTGAAATAGGAGCATGGACACTTCTGGACGCTGCTTCCATTGTAAGAGGAGGGAAGGCAGAGTGTCTAGACACATAAGCAGTTGGGCTGGAGCAATTAAAGACGGGAAAATGTGGTGGTACTTGTCTGATTGTGTCTATTCTGCTCCTTGCAGTAGGCAGCAAGGTCATCGGCTAAGAATGGGGGTGCTTATTGGAAATGCGAAGAGAAAGGAAAGGCGGGAAATAGCTGTCTTGGAGAACAGGAACGTGGACTTGCTAGGGAAGTCTAACAGAACTCTCTGGCAACACTGAAGGTAGAGAGAGAAAGAGCTAGCTAGCTCCGCGGGAAACACAGGAGACCCTGTGCGTACCCCAAGTATGGAGATCAAGGGAGGAAGAGGCAAGGGGAAAGGGGAAAGCTGGAGGCCAAAGTAGCTCCAGTGATTTAGAAGGAGGTGACACTCTGCTCCCCACTATTAGTCCTGCCCTGCCCAACACTGATTAGCCAATTACCCACAGTTCACAGTTCTCCAACTGCTCTCATCTGTGAGAGGCTTCATTCTGCATGAAACAAGCAGAGAGCCCAGGAGCAGGAGTAATGATTTTCTGGGACCCCACAGTGGCAAAGCCCATAATATTACCCAGAAGGCCAGATGAAATTAAGCCCAGGGCCAAATATGGCCACAGGGCTTGAGGATCTCCTCTCCGGGGTTAAACGAATTCAACTCTGTCTCTAGGGAAGCAGAGAACTCGATTAACCCATAGCCTCCTGAGAGAGATCGTTCCTATACAACACTGGAGGGGAGGAGTTTCCAAACTGTGTAAAGATGAGCTGTTTTAAATTATTTAAATATTTCGCATTTAAGCAAACATTCATCACGTGATCGTTAGCACGAAATATTTTAAAATACGATTATCTTTCATGATACACGTGGGACTGACAAGTTCTTCAAAAGCATTTATGGTTTCTACACATACAAGGACTTCCTCGTTGGGGCAAAAAAATGAAGGAGAAGCTCAGGTTTTTCTGGTAGCTTCTGAAGACATTGCCACAGGCATCTTACGGGGTCTTCAATTAAGTACTGTAACCCCATTTATAAAAGAACCTTTGAAATAACTATCTTTGGCTCATAGTTCTTGAACAACCTGTAAAAAATGAAGGTCTTTCCTTGACATTCACAATCTCTCGCCCTAAAGGGGCCACTTCAGTCTTCTTCGAAATACATAGCTAATGATTTAAATGTCTGCTTCAAAACGAGAAAGCCAGACTTCAGTTGGATTTTCTTCTAGCTAAATTTTCCTTAAAGCCACGTAAGCGGAACAGGCTTTGTAAGTTTCTTTCAGACTAACCTCTAATGAACTTGGCGCCTTCTTGACTCTCTAAACCCTGCACTTAGGATCGTCTTAACAGTCAGCGGATGACATGGTGGTTCCACAGAGAAAGTTACAGTTGCTCTTTTCCGACAGCGATGATCCCAGTGAACAAGCCGCGTGCAGGGGGACCGAATCCTCACCAGCTCCCCTATTATTTATAACTCTAATTAAAATACTTTTATCCATTAATGCCAAGTGACACTGCTAAATATATTCAGGGAAGTTCACATTTTTCCCTATGCTTCTGAAATCTCTTAGATCTGCGCCCACTTACATGTGGTTTCAGTGTGCACTAAAATGAAACGATAGCTAAGAATAACTCACTTCCATTAGATTTATAAATCTCATTAATTAATTCTACATCTCCAATGGTGTAGAGACCAAACTCAAATGCAAGATCTAATTAAAGAGAAGTAAAAAAAAAAAATGTTAAGAAACAACACTGATTGAAACACAGAAGTAACTGTTTAGCCCCAAATTAATGAGGCGCTATGCTAAGCAAGCATGTCCATTAATCCCTAATGAGGATTTTAAACACATTAAAACTTCCTAATACAAAATGTTTGCCTTCCTTTTATCCAATAACAAATAAGCCAATAATTTTCTGGCTCTAAATGACACTATTAACTGTCACGGCATGTTTTATTTGACAAACCCTCCATTCAAATACTGTAAAACCAATTAATTTGCCTGCTGTGAAATGTGTTTCTTGATAGCTTTTATGCGATTTTTTTTCTTCTCAAAGAAATGTAAATAGGAGGTCAATGTAGGTGCCTGATTTTGCTTTAAAAAATATGCCACAGTAGCTATAGGTTGTCTACCCTGTTTGCAATTCAAATGAATTGAAAGACAACCTCCATTTTCAGGTCACAATTGCAAATTGGTCTCCTGATAAGTAAACTGTGTCAGAGTAATAGTTTGATTACCAGGAAGATGGTCTCATATTTGAGAACAGAGAGTTGGCAAAATTACCCCATTGTTTGATTATAAATAATGACTCGCAATGCTGGCCCTTACCCTTCCTGCTTTGTTAGGCGAACTGGCACGGGGACCTGTCTCCAGCTCCATCCAGCCTTCCCCCAAATGCACCTGCGCTTTTGTCCAGGAAACCGCTTGTTGAAAGCGGACTTCATTCCTGATGTTTTTATTTGAAAACACCACAACTGGTCACACTTTTTTGGTGGCAGAAAAATCAATAGAACAAATACAAGAAGTTCCTGTTTCTTAAACTTCCCCTGGGCCTTACTTAGTATCTCCAGTTAGCTTGAGAGATGGCCCCAAGGCCCCATCTTCCCAGCATTTATGGGACACTCTGAAACATTTGGCTCATGAAAGGGCATGGCGCTTTTCCAGAAAATCACTCTGCAAACACAGACCCTTGACACAGCGTCATAAAGAAAGGGTCTGTGGCATTAAGTGTGGGCCCGCTCTGTGGTGCATCTTGAGCCCACTGCATCATACACCGAAGACCAAAGAGGGAGTGACTCATAGTGGACCATGGTTTATGGAGCCTAGTGCTTAGTGCCAATTAACGTGGACAGCGTATGCACGGCACCAATGATCTTCACTTGTCTCACATGCGCACGAAAACCTGGGATTGGTTACTTCTCAGCTGTCAAAGTCTGCAGGAGAAACAGACACCTGGCAGGTGTTTATAATTCCACGTACAATTACAACACATTACTGATACAAATGAAATACACTCAGTGAGATAACCACACTTACTCCTGAATCAGTGTGTTGGAGTACTTCCAAACTTGGGAGTTTAGAAAAACTCCGTTCGCATTAAGAAAATCATCCCAAATAAAATATACGTTGCATCCCCACTCTGCACAGTACACTGCACGAAGCATTATGGGAAATTCAGTAAAATGCAGTAGATGATAAAAGACTAAATGTCTGCAGGGAGCATCTACTCCAGATGAGTGTACAGGACCTGCATACCTAAAATGGTAACAACAGTGCCAGTTAGCATGCATTTTCAGATCCCTGAACCGGGCACACGGGCAGGAGGATTTTTCTTTGAGGGAGTATGACAGCTGGTTTGGGTGGCATGGCTTGGATGACCAAATATGCAAACTTCCAGAATATCTAATATGGGCAGAATGAAAGCGATTATTTCACACGAGGACTATGCTAGAAATCCCAGACTTTGTGGCAATCCTGCTTTAAAAAAGACAGAAGTGGGGGGTGCGTGGGTGGCTCAGTCGTTAAGCGTCTGCCTTCGGCTCAGGTCATGATCCCAGGGTCCCGGGATCGAGCCCCGCATCGGGCTCCCTGCTCAGGGGGAAGCCGGCTTCTCCCTCTCCCACTCCCCCTGCTTGTGTTCCCTCTCTCGCTGTCTCTCTGTCAAATAAATAAATAAAATCTTTAAAATAAAAAAAAAAAAAGACAGATGTGGGACGCCTGGCTGGCTCGGTCAGTGGTGCCTGTGACTCTTGATCTCAGGGTTGTGAGTTCAAGTCCCACACTGGGTGTAGCGATTACTTAAACAAAATTTAAAAAAAAAAAAAACAACAGTACTATAAAAAAAAGAAGTCTCCAATCTAAAATGAAGAGCTATCAATCTCAAAGGTGTAGAGCCCGCATGATCTACAGAAGTAAAAATGTCAAGCCATTCTAGCAAATACTTTCAAAATGGAAACAGATGGACACCCTGCATTAGAACTTCAGCGGAAGCACTTAAAATGTGAACAGTTTGGTTTTTATTATCAGGGAGACCACAACGACAATTAGATGTCATTTTCAAAAGTAACATGTTGGCCCCAAAGCCAAAGTGCCTCAATCATGTGAGATCTTCTCATTGAGTTAGAGGTTATTGCTTAATGGTAGTGAAAAGATAAGCTATACTTGGCTAAGTCAACAAACTTGAAGCCAAAACATGTAGAAATGGCTCTGTTTGAAAAGATTATTGTGAAAAATCCCATAAAAGTTCCTAAATCTTCCTTTTTTAATCAAGATTTGGGAACGTACTGAGACCACCAGACATCAAGTGTGCTTGCGACCTTTTCGACTGTCAGACCAGACAGATTTTTCTCTTATGCGAATCAACCCAGAGCCTCAAAGGTGCAGTGCCGGAGCATGAATCCATTTCACTAGACAGTCATTGAAATTATAATTCAAAGTTCAACTTACTTTCGCATTTTCTACTGCAATACTTTTGGCAGCCCAGGGCAGAAAGTCGAAACCTGGTTTCCAATGGAGACCACTTCTAGTGGTTTCTAAATGTTGGCAGCAAGAATTCCTTCTTGTCAGAGAGATCAGCAGTCGCTGGCTTTCATTAATTTACTTTCAATGACTGCTGCTCACTCTGAGGAAGCCTTTCTTTACCTAAGGATGTTGACCTGCTGTTGGACCCCATCAGAAACAGACACGAAGAGACACTGATATATTAGGAGATTGGGAAATCCCCTCCAGTGGCCTTCACAGACTCCACAACTTCCATTTATTCTCACTGATGCCATGAGCACAAAAAACAAGATTTGTGGCGAAGACACATAGCTAGAATCCATAAAAGCTCTCGAATCAAGATAAATAAACTCACCGATACATATTACACTATAAAGTGTTATTTGACGATCTTTAGAATCAGTTTAAGGGCATTCTTCATTCAAATGGATTCTCATAAAGAAGAGGGACTTTTAAAATCGAAAGCAATATGCCAACTTAAACGATGCAATTACCAATACTTAGTGTGCATTTAGTTGGGTACCCAAAAGGCCCCGGGCTGAGGCCATACTGGAAATAAAAATTTACTGTGATCACGCCAATCTTGAAATTATCTGGCCTCACACGTAGGTACCTATACAACACATTTCGTTAATTTCTAAATGTTTTGCCTTTGTTTTACAATCTGTGCTCCAAAGGCAAGTGTGATACCTTATCAGGATGCTACTCGGTTTTTAGTGGCATCAAACATCTATTTTGTAACGATAAGCTTTCCAATTAGCATTTTCAAGATTCTCAGTTTCTCTTCTCTATAAAGGATAATCTAACCCCAAGTGAGATCTCCTAAATCCTTAATGTGAAGATCTTAACCCCTTAATTCAAAACTCTTAAGAACAGCTCCCTGGTGGCATCATTTCATGCTGCTGGTCTACAAACATAGACTTACAGAGTTCCCATGAAAGCCACAGGAATTCAGGAGCGAAGTTCATGGACTGCAATGAAGGTTCCCCTCTGGGATGAGAGGATACTTATCTCTGTGACAAGGCAAATAATGTTCTCACAAATTCCAAACCATCAACAGAAACGGGCAAAAGACCACTGATGGTCTAAAGAGAGACCTACGAAACGGCACGTTGAAAACCTGAGAGAGGAAGAAGAGCATCGTGAAAGTACATCAGCTGTACAATCACGAATCGGAGTCCATGCTTTGAAGAGTACCGGCAGACCAACCTGTTCCTCCAGCCAGGCCCCCCAGGTTGCTAAGCACTGAGGCCTCAGGTTCAACACTGAGGTCAGCACCTTGCTGCTCTATTTTGCTCCTCCTCTGGCTTCTGTGTCTCGACCATTTATATCCAATTGAAGGAAATTCCTACAGGTTCATGGGCTCTCCAAATATGCCATGAAAACTGTCTTCCCACGAACAGTCACGGTCAATCTTGGTTTGAGAAGTCATGAATATGTGGCGAAATGAGCTTACTGGTGCCAGGCCGAAGCTGGAATGAAGAAAGACACTTGCTCACTCAACACAACTCATCTGATGCCATGAGCACAAAAAAACAAGATTTGTGGCGAAGACACATAGCTAGAATCCATAAAAGCTCTCGAATCAAGATAAATAAACTCACCGATACATATTACACTATAAAGTGTTATTTGACGATCTTTAGAATCAGTTTAAGGGCATTCTTCATTCAAATGGATTCTCATAAAGAAGAGGGACTTTTTAAAATCGAAAGCAATATGCCAACTTAAACGATGCAATTACCAATACTTAGTGTGCATTTAGTTGGGTACCCAAAAGGCCCCGGGCTGAGGATCTTTTATTGTTCCATTCAAGGAATGGGGAAGGGGGCAAATAGGGCTGGCAGGGGCAACCTTTCCATCTTTAGAAATTTGGTCCATTAGAATAAGACGGGCACTCTGAAAAAGGACCACCCGTGATGGCCATTCCAGGTACGGTGGCGGAGACCTTTGGCCCAAAGCTTTCAAGTTCTGACCGTGATCTACTAAACCTGCCAGAGGGCAGGGGTAAGGAGGACCGGGTAATAAATGAAACAACTCTCTGATGACTCCTGTGCCATCCATCATCTGCAAGCTTAATTCTCAAGGGAACACTTCTCAGTTGCTTGTCCAGTAATGGATACATTCATCTCACGATATACTCTTGCCAGAGAAAGGACCTGGGGGTTATATACTCTAACCTTCTAACATGTGGCCCATTTTAAAGCTAAGAACCAATGAAGTGCAGAGAGGTAAAAGAATTGGCCCAAGGTCACACAGCCAGGTGAATGGAAGGACTGAGGCTAACCTCTGGTCCATCGGACAGAAAAGGTCAAGTTTTGGTCATCATATTATACAACCACTAACTTACACAATCCCAGTGACAGAGGACTCACTACCTCATGATTCCTTTTGATTCGCCTCAAGTCACTTCAGTTCCAGTAAACAACTAAGGTAGCTCTACTCAAGCTTCTTCTGGAAGATCTATAATTGATCTATTTACACAGTCTCCTTTGTATTCCGTTGGGAAGTGGTGGGGCAGTGGGAGGCGGTGGGGAGAGAAGTGCCTGCCTTACCCCGAAAACGGTATCTAAATGGAGTATCTCTTCAAAATCTTTAAATTTTAAATAGTGTGACGCCGTGGCGATTCTTAAGACTTTGACAAAAGGCATCTGGGAAAGCCGTGTCTGATGCCCTCCCCCACCAGCACCGCCAGAGGCGGATCATCGGAAAGTCGGAGTCCAGCCCTGTCTTGGTGTGTTGGGCAATAGGTCAAAGCTCCTGCTTAGATTCTTTGGCTAGAGGGGCATAAGTGGTCATGGTCATTGCCTTGGCCTCCACAGCACCATGTTTGGTCTAAGCACCTGAGTCAATCAAAGCAAAGAGACAGGAAACGGGAAGTATTGAGAAGAGAAGGTTAGATGAATAAAGCCATTTTATAAATTTTGACTTAAGTGCAGAAAATTATAGTATTTGTTAATTTCTGGAGCAACATCCACTGGAGTAGCTGTACACGTCCCACGTCTGTACATGATCCTTCAGATGCCTATGTCCTAGTGCGGTCATGGAGATTAAGTAAGCTCAAGGATGAGCCCGGCCCAGTGTTAGTGCCCCACAAGCGTTTCTGTGAACAATAGGCATTTACATGACCATTTTAACTTGAAACCTATAACCAACCTACGGCCTGAGAGCGACCTCCTGGCCTAGTCCGTCTAGACTCAAGAGGGAACCCCTGCTGACAGCTACCCCCAAGGCACACTGAATGCTCTATGCAGACCATCCCGCCAAGGGCATCTTACATAATGATTTTCACAGCTGAATGCCTAACAGTATACCGAGTTAACGGTAAGGTGCACAAACGCAAACTATAATGTCCACAAAACCTAGGATATATATTATTATCCCCATTTTGTAAATGATGGAAGTGAGGTTCAGAGAGGTTAAGTGATTGGCCCAAGGCCACACAGTTAACATGTGATAAATCCAAGACAGAAAACCATGTCTGTATGACTTCAAACCCGTGTTTTTAACCATTGCATGAGAAAAAAAAAATATATTCCTAAAAAGTAAGGTATGTAGTAGCCCTTATTAAAGTTGTGTTAATTATTTTCACTTTGCAAAACTCCTTTGCTGTACCAATATAACAGGATATAGTGAATATACAAGTTGCAGTTCAATAAGCCCACTTTTTTCCATTGTTCTGATGAGCATAAGATTATACATGCCCAGCTCTGTAGGATAAACAAGATGTCATAATTATTTCTTTGCATTCACAACTACTACGGCCAATGCAATCACTTCAAATTAATCTATACAAAGTACAATGTGTAGCTTAATGGGCGATTTCAAAGGATCTCAAAGAGAAGCTGATTAAAATGGCCATGAGAGGATTTGGTGGCATTTTTTCTTTGTACATAACAAATTAAATCAAACCAGAAGGTAAGATTATGTGGAACCTGTTGAATAAAGACAAGTCATTCAGAAGTAAAAATTTTTTAAAAAAAGAAAAACTCGAATTGACCTGCTCTGGATTTCCAAATTTGAAACTTCAGTGTTTCTCTCTGCAGATGTGAAATATGGATATGAGTGCCTATAGAATGGATAGATATTGGCCCACAGCTGAGAATCTAATGGCAAAATGGGTTCCCCCTTGATGGAATTTCAATGCCGAATTTTTCAAAGGCTGCATTTCTCACAAATTCCCTCTAATGAGTTCAGTACTAATTTGTTTATTCTATTTGGCTCTAATCAGAGGAAACCTATTCTTTCCTGTATTATCACGAAAAACTTTGCGGTCCAGTCATGTTTGAAATGCTCCTTTGACCTTGACCACGGCCAAGCTGACCCTCTGACAACTAGTTCCACTGTCTGGTCAAGTATCAGCAGACTTGTTCTACTGTAGACTCTACAGTAGACTTCCATCTCCCTGTTTCCTGAGCCCCAGGTTGGACAATAAATACACCTCATAATCAGCCTGCCTAATTCTACCAACAATAGAGAGGGAATTTCTAAAACGTATGGTTTACCGAGGGAGGATGGGGTGGCCAATGGGAGAACCTTGCAGCTGAGGTCAGAAGAGCCTGGGTTCTACTCTTCTCTCTGGATCTCCCACCCAGGAAACGAAGAAACTGGAGGAGCACGTATGCCAGATTTTACAGAACTCCCCAAAGTAATACTGTGACTAACTCAAATGACTTGAGTTAGGAAGGTCAGTTATACTTTCAGTCATGGTATTATTTCATCCAGAGCAGTCGGTAAGGGTTGGACTCTCATACCGTCTTCGTTTTGTCAAGACAACATTTGATAGCTTCAAACTACATCATCTGAACCATCCCTCACTATTTATTCTGATAGTTGGGGTCCATTTTTCATCAAGTTTGTGTCTCTGGTGAATCACCTCGGTTCTCTGGGCCAAAGACTCCTTGCTATAAAATGAAGGGGTCTGATGCTCTCCATGGTCTATACTGTATATGAGTCTCCATCTATATCCCTATGATCCCCAGGGCCTCCTGAAGTGTTAAGGTGAAATAATCACCTTTGGTGATAACCAGTATTTCCATCCCGACTCAGGGGACACAGATCCCACTAGAACGGTAGAATATGCAAACCCACTGTCCATTCCCAGCTTCAGGCGGCCACTCATTTCTGGGGTCCAGATAAGGACTGAGGGACTAGATTCTTCATTGGCTAATATAAGGCGTGGGTACCTATTTTAGAAAGCTGACCGACCACATCTCTGTAAAGGCAGTGTGTTCTTAAGACACACTTGAAAGCAATTTATAAGCAAATAATCACTTCAAGAGATGACCAACAATAATATTCTTCAGCTGTTCTGGTGGGAAATATCCCATCACGGCTCCTAAATTTGTAAAGAAATTAATGCCTTCCAGGGGTATCATTTCTCCCTAGAACACATTCAAGGGGGCATCACTTAGTTCAGCCTCTTTAGTAAATATGCAATAAGTTGTATACACGAGCACAGTAATCTGGGCACATGTGCACAAAGGATGCTCATAAGTTGTTTTAGTGCATTAAACAAAACAAAACAAAACAAAACAAACCAGAGTACACGTAACAGCTTCAAACCTGAAACTGATGTGAATTCAGTTTTTAAAAACCCTGCCGAGTCCTAGGTGCGTTGCTGGCTCTGAGAGGCCCCGCAAGGCTCTCTGCCTCAGCAGCCCCAGCCCTCAGACTGCGGACCAGGAACGGAAGGCAGTTCCTGGGAGGCGTGCAGCAGCCGAAACAAAGAGGGCCTCATTACCATGCGAGGCACAACAGCCTTCAGATGTGATGAGAAACGTGACTGCCTGACAAACCGGGCCTGGGGAAATTTCAGAATCTGACCACCCAAGCATGCAGAAGAGGGTGGCGTGAACAGGGCCAGGTCAGCGGGAAGGTGGGTCGGCTCTGCACCGAGCACGCCGGCGGAGGCCCCCCGCTATAAACTGCCAGGGCCCCTCGGACCCGCAATCACACAGCTTTTATATGAATAGGGATCCACACAGACATGGTTCTTGATACGTGGCTTTTGTGGAACTGCTGGAAACAGAAAAGCTAATGGAAGTACATGCTTCATTTTTATTGCATTAGGCCGTTTAGTATGCATTTTACACACAATTCTATACCGCTCTGGAGCGAGTATGAAACCAACTGCCGCCTGTGGATAATTCCGATGGAAGATAATCGCTAAAGTCCCTCTCTCCGCCCCAGATGATTTCTCCACGAGGTCTAAACCAGTCAGAATGTGCTGCCAAAGGCACTGAAGCTGTGCTTAGTGGGGAGAGATACATCAACTCTCAGATCACACAAATGACGATTTAGCCCTCTGCTAATAAGCAGGCTCACCTTAGAACCTGGAAGCTGAAACCGAACAAAGTACCCTTAACTAAAATACGGACTTTCTTCTTCCACCAAATGTGCCACTCTATCTTTAAAGGTGTCTGCTACAGTTCTAGGAGGACGAGATTAACTGAAAAAGAGAGTTTGCAAATTTCTCTGCTCAGATCAATATAATTCCCCAGCTCTGGAGTCTCTTTATTGATGACAATCTCTTTCATTGTAGCGATTAGAGATTCAGCATCTTTTAATCACCTTCAACATGACAACTACACGTATCTATATCTCTGTGATTTACAGCAATTGACACGGTGTTAAAAATCGGTGATTATGAGGTTGGCTTTTTGGTGTTACTGATTTTCCGATCTATTTCGACCAAATTGCAAATAATGCACATTAAGCCATTGTTGCAATGTTGACACAAGCAGGCAAAAGGAAATCTGAGTTTGATTTTGACACTCCGATGCTAACAAACTGAAACTATAATGAAGAACAATGTCAATGTGAACTTTCAATTTTCCTAGTCTCATAACAAGTGCCTCTCTTCTGCTTCCTAACTGCTGGACGTTGTGGCCAATCATCTATAATACATTGTTGTTATTGGGAGGTTTGGGGTTTTTTAACATAATGACACATATTCTTGAAATGTTAGTAGACACATTTCAGTTTGGAGTGATAATGAAACAGCTTTGCCTATCCACAAATTAAACATCACATCTCAAAGAGGCAGCTTGGACTGCCCTCTCTCTCTCTCTCTCACACACACACACACACACACACACACACACACACACACACTGATTGTTGTTCAAAAAACTGATTCAGGAAGTTGGCTAACTTTTCACCCCATTATATACCGCTGCACAAATTCCTTTCCATTACGTAGGACTGGGTCCAAAATCATGAAATGCAACGAAGGAGAGACCATCTTAACAAAGAAGTTAAAAACCTCACTCTGGCCAACAGTTGACTAGACACCTAGGTTTTTAATTAATTCATGCTTTCATTCAGTAAACATTTGTACCTAATAACCACCCTTTACCGAGCGTCTATTATGTGCATGTGCTTGGCATATATATAAACTGTAATGCTCATAATGCGCATGAAGTAGGAATCAGGACTTCACATGAAACGGGGAGCAGGCTTGGACCAGCTAACTGGCCCGTGGATAAAGAGAAATGAGATTAGGACCCAGGCCCATTGGTCCCCACCGTATCAGGCCCATTGCTTTTTCTACTCTAGTCTAGACAGGGCACTAGACAATGCTTCAAAGACACGTAAAACAGAGGCCCGATTGTTAATGCTCATTGCTATGGGTTAAATTGCATGCCCCCAAAGTTCATATTTAAGGCCATAACCCCCAGTACCTCAGCATCTGACCATATTCGGTGATAGGGTCTTTACAGATGTAATCAGGTTCCAGTGAGGTCAATTATGGTGGGCCCCGCTCCAATGTACCCGGTGTCCTCACATACGCATACCTCGGAGAGCTCACGATAAAGTCACTATCACAGTAAAGCAAGTCAAGTGAGTTTTTGGGTTTCCCATTGCACATAAAAGTTACGTTTACTCTACACTGTAGTCTATAAAGTGTACAACAGCATTATATCCAAAAAGACAATGTACATACCTTAAATAAAAACACTTTATTGCTAGAAAATGCTAAGCATCATTTGGACTTTCAGGGAGTCATAATCACGATCACAGATCACCGTAACAAATATAATACTGACGAAAAAGCTTGAGATATTGTGAAAATTACCAAAATGTGACAAAGAGACACAAAGGGAGTGAATGCTGTTGGAAAAGTGGCACCAACACAGACTTGCTCGACACAGTGTTGCCACCATCCTTCAATCTGTAAAAGCAAAACAAAAACAGAAAAAGCACAGTATCTGCAAAGCGCAATAAAACAAAGGGCAATAAAATGAGGCATGATCATAAAAGCAAAATCTGGACAAAGACATGCAGAGGGGGAAGAGACTGTGAAGACACAGGGATAAGACAGCCATCTCCAAGCCAAGGAGAAACTTGGAACAGTCCTCCCTCACATGCCTCAGAAGAAATCAACCCTGCCAACACCTTGATCTCAGATTGTGAGACCATATATTTCTGTTGTTTAAACCACCTCGTTTGTGGTACTTTGCTCCGGCAGCCTTAGCAAATTAATTCAGTCATATAGCCTAGTTGGCGGGATAAGACAAACACAGGAACGCCTATGCTACCAGGTGGACTATAGAAAATGACGAAAGGCGGGATGCCGGGGTGGCTCTGTCAGTTGAGCGTCGTGATCTCAGGGTCTTGGGATCGAGCCCCCTGTTGGGGGCTCCACTCCCAGTGTGGAGCCTGCTTGGGATTCTCTCTCTCCCTCTGCCCTTCCCCCCCCCCCCCCTCCCCCCCAAAAAAAAAGAGAAAGAAGAAAGGAAGGAAAAAAAAAAAGAAAAAATGACAAAAGGAAGGTAGGAACAACATTCAATGGGAGGGGACAGTGTTCATTGCGGGAGGCGGGGGGGAGAAGGCAATAGCACTGGGGCGGTAATTCCCCATATTCATAGAGTGAAGTGATGACAAAAGAAATAAGAACTGCAATAAGAATAATGATTAATAATGATACAAATTATAGCCACATTTACTAAGTACTTAATATGTGCGAGGCACTGTGCTAAATGCCCCACAAGGATTATCTCTTGCAGTCCTCACAGCAATCCTGAGAGGTGAGTTCGAGCATTATCCCTGTGTTCCACTGGACACCTGCTGGGCCACAAACTTGGGTATGAAGTTGGGCAATTCTGTTCCCCATGCAGCAGTGATGCGGAGTACGTCTCTTCTGCCAGGCCAAGCCTGCACTCAGGTGGGTCCCCCGGCCACTATCCTCAATGTCCCCTATAAAGCTTCTCCTGTATTGCTCACGAACTGATTTGTCTTACATAGAGTCCATTTCCCTTTTGGCACTGGGCTCACAAGTTTTATAGCTGACCTGCCTTCCTTATAGCAGGGAGGGGATGTAAAAATTCTCCTAAGAGAGCCAGTTCCTTAGAGCTAGGTTTACAGAGCACAAAATCAACACAGTAAGTAGACGTTGATTGCTAAAGGGCCAGAGTTGCAATGTGCAGCGCAGGAGTCCCACACTCTGTGTCCAAGTGGGTCCATGGTGACACAAGCCCATACATGTCTACACCGCACCACCCCCTAACTCATGCTCCCTTCCTTCCTTCCCGAGCACAAAAGCTCCAGATCATCAAGTGCGAGCTTGGCGGTGAATACTCATTTTTAAATTTACCAACTGTGTTATGAAACTAATAGATGGTCATGACAATAACAGAAACTTATAGCTAATGCTGACCATATCTTTCCAAATAAAAAAGTAGAACTGATCATCTCACAGGTGTGTGTGTGTGTGTGTGTATGTGTGTGTGTGTGTGTGAGAGAGAGAGAGAGAGAGTGAGAGAGACTTAAGTATATTTGCATTGTAATTCTTACCACCTTCATTCGGTTATCATATACCCAAAAGGAGAGTTCCATCATATAACGTATTTAATTTCATCGAGCTCTTTGGTGAACTGGGCACCTTGCTTGGTGCTGAAACACAAAGCATTTGCGGACTGGGTTCTTAAGCTGGGATCCATGAAGGGGGCTTAAGGGGGTCTGAAATCCTGTGCAAAATTTTGCGTGCATGCCTGTGTGAATTTTCTGGCAAGAGGTTCCAACATTTCAATCAAACTTTCAAAATACACTATGATCCATCAAAGGGTAAAAGACTTCGGGTTTATGGGGATGACTGGGCAGAATATCTGAAATTCGGGGGAGGGGGTCCTGAAACATTGAGGGCATATCTATAGTGTATCTCCTGCAGCATGAGGTGTGCACCCAGCTCCTGACGCACAGGCACAGAAGCCTCGGCATTCATCAGACTCGTCTGATAGCCGGGAGGACTTGCACCAGTGCCTGACACCGAGCCTGAAGCAGGTGAAGAGATGAGAGAGAAGGGGAAGCGTGAACGTGGCAGGAGTCCCTCTTTTGGTCCCACAGACATAAAGCACCAGGATGTCCCAGAAATCAGCGAAATTTCACCTCCCAGGCTGCATCTTACCCTGAAAGTGGCATAAATATCCTAAGACTGGGTTCAGACAAATAGGAGTCCTGAAACCATACGGGTGACCGGGAAAGAGTAAAAGAACCCCTGACTAAAAGCCCATCTCACCAGGCCAGGGAACCATCAGTGACAAGATGAGCAAAGCCAGCTCCACAAACTCGTTTGTGTGTGACTGTGTGACCGGGTCTGAGCGTGTAACTGTATGTGCGCGTGCACTCCCTGCCTCTCTCTGCTAATGCGCGGGGGGGGACAGGGTGCAAGAGAAGCAAAAGCATAAACAGCTGAATTCAGTCAAAGACCTAATTGTCTCCCAAATGTATATGCTGGGGCTCCCAAGTGAAAGCCACGCTAGCTCGACCCCCACTGATGGCCTGTGGCTTTGTGTGTGTCACCCACTTATGCCTGTCTCCGAGAGGGACGGCCCATGCATGGAGACACTGGGCTGTTCGGGAGCTTCTGCATGTGTAATTAGTCACGGTGCACCTGTACCTAACTGCATTAACAATTAACACAATTACACACACAATTGTGGAATTGCCCCCACTATTTGAATAATTAGTGAGCTAACAACATGATTTGCAGGTGCAATTGAGCAATTATGTACAGTTCCAAAGTGGAATATGCATATTTAGAGGCTTGGATGAGGCCCATTACTAAATCTTGTTCCAAATGGTCAAATTAATTTTATTATTAGAAGGAATGGTACTCAGCGAGAGTGATCTAATCCTTAAGCACTCTAGCGTTAGGTACCAGGCACTGGTTCATCTCATCAAGGTATTCAGCTTGGGGGTTCAGCAAAGAGAGGCACCCCTGCCAGAGTCCCAACTTGTTCTTGACTTTCCTTTAGAATGCTACTGCAAATTCACTGGCTTCCTGCAGTTTTTCACAGCAGAGCCCCCGCCCCCTCATAAGTCTTGGGTCTGCGAGCCAAGAGCCCAGCACTAGGGGATGAACCAAAACATCACCTCAGCTGTGTCCCACAAGAGAGAGGCCCAGAAACTTGGTGGCAGTGACGGGGTGCTACCCACCGCCAGGCCCCAGTGGGCAGGGCAAAGGCGGGAGGGGCCGCACGGTCGGATGCAGAGAGCCAGAGTTGGTGCACCTTGCTATTTCTCTGGCATTAAGTTAGTTCTCTTCAATCTACTCTGTACTCTTGTCACTCCCCGGCTGAGTGTCTCCTTTGCCACTGAAAAGAACATTCACTGAAGGCTCAAGTTTCAGATGTGCATGATGGCCAAGCCAACTGGGCTGTGAGCCATTCGCCCCCATTACTGTGGAACGCCCAGGAGGAGAGGCAGAAGCTAGATTGTGCTGGGAACCCAGGAAGAGTGCCCACACTCGGTTTACAAGGCACCCAGGGCTTGAGTCTCCAGTGATCTTGCAGACCCCATTAGAAAAAGCCGGAGGTCTCTGTCCAATCTGTGTATCGTTCAGCAGCTGGGCCCCGCACTTGAACTATCTAAAAAGAAACAGTAGAAAAAGCCACCTGTGGGTCTAATCTGAATTCCTGTAGATCTCTCAGGGGCCAAGGCAATCCTTCCTTCTAGAGAGACAAGTCACACGTCACAACTGAAGATTGTTCTTACATTCTAGAATGAGCTCCAGTCATGTTGTGGCATCCACTGAGTCATCTACAGGTGATAGCTGATACTCGTCATTTAAGGGCAGGGGTAAAAGGAAACGGGAGGTGTGACCAGGACACCGCACAACAGGGGACCTGCCAATGAGCCGCCTGCATCCGCTCTTCAGCCTCGAAGCGCCACGTACCGCCGAGATAGTTTAGGCTGATGTTCTGGTTCTGTCTCTATGTTTTCTGAACGTCACCTGCTTTTCCCATATACCACTGAGGGGAAAAAAACGTCAGTAGCTTCTGACTAGCCAATAGGATTAGGACAGGAAAGCCTACAGATCAAAGATGGGAGACCACCCCCCACCCCAACATTATTTGCTCCGTAACACGGTCAATCAGAAATGCAAGGCTGGAACAAGGATCATTTGTAAAGATTCTGGTATGCTGGAAAGTATCAATCCCCTTTTCCTCACTGTTGCACTTTGTCTAATTTTTACAGATTGGGAAAATGACATGAAACCCAGGACAAGTTCTGTGTGCTGACCTCTTTCCAACAAGACTCCAGGAAAATTATTATTTTGGAATATTGCATTTTCAGCCACCTCAGTGCCATATTTTTTTACTGTTCAGCTGCATGAAAAATTACCTACCTTGTTGAAATAGATTTCTTGACCCACGTATAGCTACATTAAATGGTGTAATTTAACGCAATCTAACTAAATTAGCACCAATTAGACAGGCTAAATTAAAGGGCATGTCACTAATAAATTTTATGCTAAACATATTACTGATAATAAGCTCACTAAAATGCAGAATGAAATAAAATATTCGTTTTAGCCTAGTTTAGTCTAAATAATATCCTAAAGTCCTCAGTGTGAAATATACCAAGGAAAACACTTACTCCCTTATAGAGAAACGGCAAAACAACATTCTGTCTGTATTAACCGTGGATGTGACTTGTTTTTATGTTTGTCATTCTGATTTCTTAACAATATGTCCAAGGGGCTCCTAGGTGGCTCAGTCGGTTCAGCAGCTGACTCTTAATTTTGGCTCAGGTCGTGATCTCAGGGACATGAGATCAAGCCCTGCATCAGGCTCCACACTCAGCAGGGAGTCTGCTCCAGGATTCTCTCTCCCTCTCCGTCTGCCCCTCCCCCCTCAAATAAATAAATAAATAATCTTTAAGAAAATCTCCCAAACATTTCTCCTCAGGGGGACTCAGTTTTGTAACCTCTAAAAGGTGATCTCCAAATTTATTCTGGAGCAGAGAGGAAGTATAGTTTAAGATGGTATTAGAAAGAACACAAGCTTTGGTATCAAGATACCTAGATTTTAGCCAGTCTCAGGTCTGCCCCTTATTGGCTGAATAACCTTTGGGGAAGACCAAAAAATGGTTTTGAAAAAGACATGTCTGTGTCCAATCCCTGGAATCTGTGAATGTTAGCTTCTATGACCAAAGATGTGATTAAGATAAGGGTCTTCAGAGGAGGAATTTATCCAGGATCATCTGGGTGGGCCCTGAATACAAGCACATGTATCCTCATGTAAGGAAGAGTTTTTGAGATAGACACAGAACAGCGGAAGGAGTATAAACACACAGAGAAGTTGATGTGAAGACAGAAGCAGAGATTGGGGTAGCTGCTAGCAGTCCTTAGCATATGGAAAAGCTGAAAGACTGCAAGGAAGGATTCTCCCCTAGGGCCTCCAAAACGTCCCGCATACACCTTCAATTTGGACTGCTAGCCCCTAGAACTATTGGAGACTCCATTTCGGTTGCTTTAGGCCACTCAGTTTGCATTAACTCGCTACAGCAACCATAAGAAAAATCTACCTCACAGATTCTACATGACCGACTTAAGAACAAGTAGTTAACCCTTGAACAACATAGGTTTGAACTGCGCAGGTCCACTTATATGTGGATTGTCTTGGATAAATATTTTCTCTTCCCTATGATTTCTTAACAACATTTTTTTTTCTCTAGCTTGCTTTATTGTAGGAAGATGGTATCGAATACATGTAACATACAAAAGATGTGTTGACCATTCTCAGTAAGGCTTCCGGTCAGTAACAGGCTATTAGTAGTTTAAGTCCTGGTGGAGTCAAAAGTTATACACAGGTTTTCAACTGCATGGGGGGTCGGCACTCTTAACCCCCATGTTCCTGCTATTGAGGAAGGCAAAATGCATGCCAGCACTGATATCAGCCATATGAAAATGAATGAAGAGGGCTACACTATGCTGTAGAGCTTTTCACTAAGGGCGGATCCATTTGCATGAATAATCATTCAAAATAAGGATACGCCGATTGTGCATAATCACAATGAGTCAAGCAAAAGAGCTGAACTACCCAATCCATAAAAATTACTCTGCAGGTTCCAGTCCAATAAAGTCCAACCAGCTCTTTCTGATCATGCAAAAGGCCCCCAAAGTTCATTACATGATGAGACGCTTAACTGATTTTTTATTTTTTTCTGCCACGTGGCCTACAAACAAGGAACCGCAATGGGCAGTTCCTCTGCAGAGAGCGGCCTATCCAGCTACTTGTAGACTTCACTCCCAACCTACTGGTCTTGAGGCCAAAGAAATGAAATTTCCCCCAAGCAAAACCGGTAAGTTCCCATAAACAGGAGGGAGAAGGAAGGGGAGTAGCTTCTAAAAATGCACGGGTTGCTCTTGGGCTGTCTGATATTTTTTAAGGGGCCCTCAAGATTATGACCGCAGTAGCCAACTCTATAGCAGAGAGATCTAAATCTGGCAGGAAACACAAGAAAGGCTGAGGAATGAGGGAGAGGGGTAGGATATGGAGTCAGCCGAGTGGGGAGGAAGAGGGAAAAGGAGGGGAAAAGAGAAGATGGTGAAAGAGAGCTTGTCATTAAGTGCACAAAAATGGTCTGGGTAAACAGGGCGTTAGGCCCCTGTCTCCAGGCTCTTTTGTTTCCTTGCCGTGGGAGAAGAGGGCATCTATGTCATGCTAAAAAGGTCATTATCGGAGCTAAAATAAGCGCTCAGTTGTGGACGATGACTTGTTGTGTAAGGTTTCTGCTATGTTTCCTCCTCCTTCTCCTAAATAATGTTTTAATCACTTTTAAGCATTATTTGACTCGCCTTTGCCAATATTCATTTTAAGTTTTTGACTGCCTTGATTCATTCTGGGGGAGACCTGGGTCATAAACCAATAATGGCGAGCGAGTTGAAAAATGCCAGGAGAGAGGCAGTCATCCGACATCTATCATACATCCTACATCTTCATTCCAAGAGGAAATTTTTTTTTTTTTTTTTTTTTTTGGTTTTCTCCCAAAAGCTCAAGACTGTCTACGTGAAATAACTGATGGGAGCCTGGTGGTCACACATCTCCCATATTTTAACTCCTTGCAAAAATGAACGACTTCTCACTCTGATTTCCTGGGAGAGACCTACTTTCCTGGACATTTAAGGGCCTCTTCATTCTTGTTCTGTTTTTCTAATACTGAGGGATTCTGCAGAGCCAACGTACTGCCCGAGACGGTCCGCATCCAGGACAAAAAGAAAAACTATCTTCTGTCCTATTTTCTCCCCATAAAAATCTCCCTGCTTTAGGGGCTCCTGAAGTGAGAGCTAATTTCACCAAACCTTTGACAATGTTTTTTCCAACAGCAGCTTTACATCTCTATAGCATACTCATCATTTGCATTTGTCATTCTGATTAATTCTCTCCCCAATTTTGCATATTTCCAGGATGAATCTCATTTACTACTCCGGAGGCTACCCTCTTAAGGAGTGCTTGTAAAATTGCCCTGGCCTCCAATCTGGTTATAAGAGGCTGGTTAATAAGAGCTAGAAACAGCCTTCACTGGAGGGATACTTTCTCCTCTTAAAGATTTGAAAAAAAAAAAAAACCACATTCAAATGTATAGTCACTATTACTTTCATAACTCCCCACACTAATTACTTTTTTTAAAAAAGATACATAATAATTTTTAATTTCATTTTATTATGTTATGTTAGTCACCATACAACACATCACCAGTTTTGATGCAGATACATAATTTTTTAAAGATTTTATTTATTTATTTAAGTGTTTATTTAGGAGCAGGGGGAGGGGCACAGAGAGAAGCAGACTCCCCGCCGAGCAGGAAGCCTGATGCCGGACTAGATCCCAGGACCCTGGGATCATGACCTGAGCTGAAGGCAGACACAACCGACTGAGCCACCCAGGAGCCCCCAAGGATACATAATTTTACCTTATAACAGAAAAGGGCATGGTAGCTAAATAAAATTTAGGCAATACAGTTAATGAAAAAGACTCTAAAGCCTCCCCCCACCTAGAAATTACTAGACAGAACATCTCGGTGCACGGTCTTCTAGTGTTTTGTTCTTTTTTACACACATAAGCTCCTTTAAGAAACAAAATACATTAAATCGTACATAACCAGTTGCTTCTTGATCAGTGGAGGAATGATTTGCTACCATTATACTCCGTCTTCTTATGCTAGTTTTGTTTCCACAGTACTGTAACTCCACGACAAATAAAAAAAAAGTAAAATAAAAGGTATAAGGCATCTGTTTTCTCAATCCTACTTCTAAGCCCAAATATCCCTTATTTCTTCATTGCTTTCAATTATCCGGAGATTCCTAATAAAGAAATCATCACACAGCTTTCATGAGAAGATAAAACGAGTACCTTCCAAACAGACTTTTGGGAAGGTTTCTGAGAGGAATTTTAATGCAACCAAAGAGTATACCTGAAATTCATAGGGGTGGAAAAAATAAAACCAAACCCTTGAAAGTGTAAACCACTCTTCTATAATCATCACATGGTATTTTATACATCCCATGTTAAACTCATAAAAAGCATCATTTTGCCATTCTTTCCTCTTGGATTCCAAATTTCAAACATCCGAGCGGCTTTCAGATGCCTCTATAATCCTTTCTTCATGGCTACACACTGAGATGCATAAAGGATGAGAAATCAAAGTTGTCAGCCATCTGAGAATTTTTAATGTATCAAACATCGCCTTCTAAATACATTTCTATTTCATTTCAAAAACAAAACATGAGCGATTTAGTTTAAAAAAAGTCAGTCTGGTTCATTAACCTATAACTGTACCAAAGCAAGAGTCAATTACATTGCCCCATCAGATGTGTGTTGAGATAATTACCCTGAAAAGAAGATGTAAGGATGCCCATAAAGGCAGTGAAATGTGACCTATTAAATCAGGCTGTAACCTATTATGGGTCAAAAAACACATTTGTAGGGCCAACGGTCTCCTGCCTTTACATCCAGTCTTGCGTGAATTCTGCAGGTGTCTTTTGCAAGTAAACTTTCGATCTGTCCTTTCATTTCAAATTGGGGTCTTGTCTTCCTACCTGGGCTGTCTGGGATGCAGGTATGCACTTCACAGAACTAACTGCCTACTTAAAATTATGTCCCTTGAAATCTACTGGCAAAACCTCACATGACAACAGGCCAAGATCATGCCGTATTAAATAAGCAGGGAGTCATTTGGGTTCACTTTCCTGTAAGTTCTCCTCCTGTTAATACTTTGTAACATTGATTTCCATCTCCAAATGCAACATCTGTTACAGCGAGGGAGCAAATGAGTCAGCAATCAGATCGACTGAGGATCACCTGGTGTGAGAGGAGAAAAAATATTTACTACTGTCTTTACTTGGATTACTGCCAGTCACAACACGGACAAGATGGTGATGGGGCTAAAAGGTGGCTTCTATTCTGGGAATGAAATAGGGTGGAGGGAATGTTCATTACCAGGCAGTACAATATGGAAATCAGGGGCCACCTTCTTGCAATGACAGGGGGGAAAGAGAAGGAGGACATGGTGATAAGGACCAAATGCAGGTCTCGGGTCTATTTGTGGCAACTGCTGTATCTGAAAACGGAAGGTCTCTTCTCTTAGGTGACACAGAGGAGCCATTTAGTCCAAGGTACACCGTAATCCTGTTCTGCGGTGTCCGGGGAACTCATGGGAGTCAGCAGATAGAATCACAGCTAAGGTTGCCGACCGTGAAAAGATGCATGAAAATACCACAAAGGAAAGAGGCACAGGTGGCGTCTGGAGGCTTCCTTACGCTCCCTCCCTGCCCTGAAGGGCCACACAGAGTGTGTTCTGCCCCAACGGTGAACATGCAGTCACATGCACGTGATGCTTCTGCCCAGGGAAGCCTGTTACAGCCTTAGCACACCAGCATCCGGGGCTGGCCACGTGGGCACTCTCTACCTAGCATGCACCCAAACTCCAGACTCTCAGAAGGAAAGCAGGCATTCAGCGTGGACCACGTGGCTTGTAGGAACAGTCTCGGCACAGTGAGCCAGCTTTTACGGTGAGGGAATGTTTCCGAAGCCAAGTTCCCAGACGCCAGCCCAGGGCCAACCTTGCAAGCCGACTCTTCTAAAGATTACGGTGTTGGTACCGCACAAATGCACTTGCAGCGACATGCACTTAACACTATAGGAAACCACGAGTAATGTCAGCGTGCAACTGAACACTGAAGTCATCATAAGCAGGCTGGGGACGGCTCTGCATTAAAATGTATTCTCCAATCAATCCTCATGAAGGAATGAGAGGTTTTCCCCATTCAGGTTCTTCAGAGGCCAGGGCCGTCCCTTTAATTTCTCAAAGGATCAGGGACTCCCTGGTGCTTTCACTTATTACGAAACTTAAATTTGCGTGAGATCCCACCCCCTTGTCCGCGTCTTTATTAGACTTCCTCCACTTGTTCTGCCTCCTGCCCTTGAAACCACACACCTGCCCCCAACTCCGCAATTATAAATCCCACCGAAATTTCAAAGCTCAGATCAAATGTCATCTCCTGCTTCTGAAGCCTTCCCCGGTGACCCTGGCTGGACTTTCTCTGTACCTCTCATGGTAGCTTCTACATTGAACCATGGTTATTCGTGTGCGTTTCCTGTCCTGACTCCCCCTTCTAGCTGCAAGCTGCATGAAGGCAGGGGCCAGTCCAATCCCGATAAATTTCTGTACCCTTCAGTCGTTCCCCAACACACACCACCAATGTCTAACAGTACTTGCACCTAGTAGGCACTGAACAAATGTATGTCCGATGGGGGGGATGATGGAATAATCTGGAAAGGTTTTGACTTGGCCCATATGAATTTTGCTGATAACTGGACTTATAAAGAAGCCACGTGTTCACAAAGAAAGCTCTGCCTGCAGCCGCAGGAATCACAATGCCATAGAACCGTTTTTACTTGAATGCAAAATGTACTTCTTTGAAATGAATTTCCCATTTGGACAGCTGGAAATCTGCAGATCTTTCCTGGGAAACAGCCCAAAATTTAATACCAGGGCAATGAGAAGGGGCCTGGGTTTGGAATCTGTTCAATTAATTTGGAGTCCTGAGTCTGAGGAGCAGCATTTTCCACATGACTCCAACAACTTTGGCTCGCTCCCAAATCACTCGGAACGTCTGTTCTGGACTCCCAGTGAAACCACAGCCCCCACAGGGAGACAGGAGCCACGTCCGGCGTGGAGGGGCAGGGCCGACGTCTTTGTCCCCTACATACCCAGAAATGGCTCTAGAATTCTGACCGGGGTAGCCAGGGACACACTTGGACATGAAGCACAATGTATTTAAAAACTGTTTAACAGTTTGACAGGGACCAAAAATACATCCTCATCAGCTCGGCCTGCTACCCTGTCACCTTAGTCTCTTCTGCTACAGGTTTGTATTCTTGCCATTAGTGAAAACCACTCATGCTTCCCGCTTGCTGGCAGCTTTCACACCGCTCTAACTGCCTTTTCTCCAGTGTATTCAGAACAGCCCCTTCGGAAGGAAGGTGCGCCTGGCTTTGCAGAAAGCAAGTCCAATTGTAAGGATTTTTCTAGTAAGCCTTTTCACAATAAAAGTTCGCATTTCTCTCTTTTGTAATGTGGTTTTTCACCTATCAAGTTCCTCCCAAGCAGGGTCCCCACGCCATTTCGCTGGGTGAGATGAGAAGCATCAGTTTCCAGACCCAGACAGCCTGTGTGCTCGGCACCATCAGCAGACACACGCCAAGCTCCCGGACTGCTCTGAATCTCCACCTTCTCCTCCAGAAATGGGCGTGAACAGCACCTACTTCCAAGGGCTGCGGAGGGGAATTCAATGGCAAAGATTGGGTTAAAAAAAAAAAAAAAAAAAGAAGTGAGATGATGCAAGATCTGATTCCTAAGTCCACGTAGCCAGGCAGGAATGACAGGCCCCTCACGGACAGGTCAACACACAAAATCATATCCCGTAACTTTCTGCCGAACCGAGAACATTTTGGTCAGTGAACCCAAAATGTTGCTTCCCTCCCCTGCAATCTCTACCCAAGGAGGTAACTTCTCTTTTGAATGTATTCTCCATGTGCTGTCTGTAGGAAAGCCTCATCTGTAGCCTAACCCATTAGTGCCCCCAAACTGAAGGGTCCTGCAGAGTGGCTTACAAATGTGTGTGTGTGTGCTTGCACACATACATAAGTGCATGCACATTTTTGTTCCATTTTGAAAGAGAATCCCAAAGACACTCTATAACATTGCCAGGAAGGGCAGCAGGGTGGTAACAGCAGGCTTGCACTTCTAAAGACCTGGATGTGCAGGTCTGGAAGCAGGTGTGAACTGCATTTAATTAAGGCCTCTTTCATCTCAGCTCCTGAGAAGGGCCAGCTGCAAGTCACCGGGACCCGTGTCTCAGATGCAGGGGCCACGGGCATTCACAAGATTTGTCCAGGAAGCATATGTGATGAGGTCACTGGAGTCAGATGGAAGGACACTCTCATAGCCTAGAAAAAACTGGGGTGGGACCAGGGAAGACGGGGACCACCAGCTGGGGGTGGGGCCGCGAAGAAAGCAGGGCACCTGTCGGAAGAGAGATCAGGGGAGGCTCTCGTGGGATGAGTCTGGTGGGCAGGCCACGTGGAGAGAGCCCAATATTCCAGGCAGAAGGAAGAGCACAGAGGAGGCATGTGGCCTGCGGTAGGCACCAGCCAGCCACATTCAGAGCCAGCCTCCCAGGGGCCCTGGACATTAGCATCTAAGCATTCTGATTCCGTTGTCAAGTCTCATCCATCATATGGAGCCACACTGTACCGTCATCCTTTCTCTACACACCTGACCTACTTCACAGAAGACTCCGAAGGAGAACAAACTACAACTGACTTCAATGATATCTGCAAATGTAAAACGCTACATACCGTGTAGTATGGCTCATTAAAAAAACGTTAAATATCCTTCACCTACATTACAAGCCCAGTTGCGAAAATAAAGCTGTCTTATTTCATTAAGAATAACCAACTGAGTCGGTAATGCCAATAATCACCCTCTTTCAAGATGGCTGTAATTTGTCTGTCAGCCCTTTTAAGTTCTTAGCAAATTAGTTCGTTCAGCAAGTGGTTGCAAGGATACTCTGAAATCACAAGCTGTGGAATGCCTTTCTCTCGTAAGACTGTGCTCTAGGTTGCGGGAGGCCTTCATTAGTGGACCCTGCCTTCCAGTCGGCCTGTGTGTCTCCATCTCTCAAGTGAAAACTCTCTTCTGAGTCCATCCGTCACCGGAGGGGTTCTGCTTGCTTCTTAACAGAACTCTTCCTGGGATGGTCCCTTTGATGCCATTTGTTGCATCCCAGTCATGCTTCCTTCCATGATGTCATTTTCTCAAATAAAAACCTTTCATTCAGGGACGCCTGGGTGGCTCAGTCGGTGAAGCGTCTGCCTTTGGCTCAGGTCATGATCTCAGGCTCCCTGCTCAGCGGGGAGTCTGCTTCTCCCTCTCCCACGCCCCCTGCTTGTGCTCTCTCTCTCTCTGTCAAAAAAATAAAATCTTTAAAGAAAGACCTTTCATTTAAGAAGTTATTCGTGCTTAGCTGTTATAACCATCTTTTAATCCACCGTGACCATTTGACCTACATCATCTCACTATATTAATAACACAAACAGAACCTTATGATAAATTATCATGTTTTATTTTAACATTGAAAATCCTCTTTCCTTTCCAACTGTCTTTCTTTAACACAACGTACAATACGGGAATCATTTCTTCTTTTTTTTATTGTTATGTTAATCACCATATATTACATCATTAGTTTTTGATGCAGTGTTCCATGATTCATTGTTTGTTCATAACACCCAGTGCTCCATGCAGAACGTGCCCTCCTCAATACCCATCACCAGGCTAACCCATCCCCCCACCCCCCTACCCTCTAGAACCCTCAGTTTGTTTTTCAGAGTCCATCATCTCTCATGGTTCGTCTCCCCCTCTGACATACTCCCCTTTTCTTCCTCTCCTGTTATCTTCTTCTTTTCCTTTTTTCTTAAAATATGTTGCGTTATTTGTTTCAGAAGTACAGATCTGTGATTCAACAGTCTTGCACAATTCACAGCGCTCACCGTAGCACATACCCTCCCCAATGTCTATCACCCAGCCATCCCATCCCTCCCACCCCCAACCACTCCAGTAACACTCAGTTTGTTTCCTGAGATTAAGAATTCCTCATATCAGTGAGGTCATGTGATACATGTCTTTCTCTGATTGACTTATTTCACTAAGCATAACACCCTCCAGTTCCATCCACGTCGTTGCAAATGGCAAGATCTCATTCCTTTTGATGGCTGCATAATATTCCATTGTGTATATATACCACAACTTCTTTATCCATTCATCTGTCGATGGGCATCTTGGCTCTTTCCACAGTTTGGCTATTGTGGACATTGCTGCTATAAACATTGGGGTACACGTACCCCTTCGGGTCCCTACATTTGTATCTTTGTGGTAAATACCCAGTAGTGCAATTGCTGGATCGAACGGCAGCTCTAATTTCAACTGTTTGAGGAACCTCCATACTGTTTTCCAGAGGGGTTGCACCAGCTTGCATTCCCACCAACAGTGTAGGAGGGTTCCCCTTTCTCCACATCCCCGCCAACATACGGGAATCATTTCTATAATTCGTGTTGGCAAGGACTGAATCACCTGGACCACAGTCTGGGACAACAATCTGAGAAGTTCTATTCAGGTGGCATTTTGCATATCATATGACTGTGCTCCCCCAAATTGGATACTAGCTACCTCCTCCTTTGCCCTTAGACCAAAGCCTAACAAACAAAAACACAATCTGAACAGAAATGCGAAGGCCAAAGAAAGATGCTGCTATCCATAATCAAGGGAGAATCCACACTCCAATATTTCTTCTAGCATTTCTGAGCACCAGGAAATTCTGAGAGAACACTAAGCCAAGAAAACTGACATTGATCAGGATGGTAGAATTTGAGAAACTTCAGGCAGCATCACCCTAAATCATCCCTGACAGATCAGAATCCTTGCTTATAAAGACCTTCCTGGGAAGGAAATCTACAACGTCATTTAGATGGTAAGGCATTCAGTGTTGCCCGAAATAGAAATCCTGTATGCTATGCAAAAAGGCGTTCCATAAACCCTAATCCATCTACTTGCAGAAAGCAACTAAGGTATACTTTGTTTATGCACAGATAAAACTCTACCCACTGTCAAGAAGTAAGGGGCTTTAAAATCAAACTCCATTGGTGTGTTTCGGTCCTTCTCACCAGGAACCCATACGTTACCGATAAAGATGGCATTAGGAGTTTCCCAATCCACAGTAATGTGCGTCACCATATGATAGAAGGGGTCTAATGGAAAGAATGTAATCACCCCCAAGGGTCCCCTGGAGGCTTAGTTAGATAGCTCAGCCTACTGCTGCTACTGAAGAAACCAGAAGCTTCACCTCGGAAGAAGGAAAAGGAAAGAAGTAAGGAGAAACAGGGCAAGAGATCAGGAAAGGCGGAGAATACAGAGTGGTAAAGCATGTACCGTAGAGTAATGACTTCCTGGGGCCCAGTCTGAAGCCCCAGAATGTGGGCCAACACCTTACCCTGCCTCTCTCAACTGCCAGGATCACTGCCCATGTCCCCCAGCCTAAGAGATCGATTCTAGTAAGGAATTCAGGAACAAATGTTTCCAAAGGATCTGTCAATGAGAAGCAAATTTTCCCTTTGAGTGCAATCATTCAGAAATAGCAAATTTCAACTTCAAGATGAAATAATGGGACTGTATCACAAAGTCTTTTGACATCTGCATTTGTGAAACGTCACAGTTTCATGCCACAAACTCCGTGCGTGCCAAGTGAACAAGTGGGTCTTCTGTTTTTATAAGGCACGCGTGTATGTAGGTACGCTTGCCGAAAGAGGAAACAAAAGGCAGGTTTTAAGAATAAAATCAGGTTCTCAAAAACCAAACAAAACGAAGCCAACAAAATTACAATACACCATTGACAGAAGAAATTAGCATAACTCATATCGCTGGTACTATTAAAGTTGTATTCTTAAACTAGCTTCCTGTTCTGATCTTGAACAAACAGGCCAATAAATTTGCATGTCCATAGTCCAATTATTTAAACAACTTACTTTATAGCAAAACCCAGAATTCATCAAAACTGGCATCTTTTAATGCTAATTCTAATTAGAACAAGCATTGCATTTTGTATGCTTTCCAATTATGCACGAGAAAAGTCAGCATAAGTGTCCTCTCTTATCATAATTATCTGTTTCTAATTTCAATTTTGGCTATGACTTTGCACTCAATGATGTAAATGTAACTGTTCCTGTCAGATGAAGATTAATTTGATTTAAGCCCTCTTTGTTCTAATTATATATTCTATTTCTGCTCACTATGCAAGTTCCTTTCTAAGCCACATCTGTATTTTATCACAACAATGGGGAATTTCTTTGGTATTTAAAAGGCGACCATAAGATTTCTTTTTGGCACCGTTTGGACAATTCTCATTAAACTTGTGCCAAAGCATTTAAAATTTCAGCTGACTAATCTACAGATTAATGTAATTATTATTCAAATATTAAAGCATGAACTTTTCTAAAACCAAGTCTCTAAAAGTTATTGCTCTAATTACTCCCTCTGCTCCCAGGAAAACCTTATGGCCCTTAGTTTATTCCCTGAGCAAACTCCTTTATTGGGTGACACCTTGCACGCCATGCCTCCAGCTGGAACCACTCTGAAGGCAGTGGTAAAGATAAAAATTGATCACTTGGGATTCAGAGCTGTCTATCTGGAGGTCCAGAACTCAGCATCCCTGCATTCATCTTCAATTTCTCTTACTAACTTCCTACCTTGCTATTTCACAAAAATAATCAGGTGACGAGAAGTGGAAAATAGCTAATCAACCCTGTAGTGAGTGTCTGGGTTATGGCGTCATCAAATACAGATTCCAGAATCCAGTGCTAAAAGCCAGGCTGAGGTTTAACACGTATCTTAGGGACCAAGATTTTGGGTTTTGGTTTTTACTCCTTAGGCAAAATGTGCAGCAAAATTCAATTCAGCAAATATGTTTTGAGCATCCAGCACAATCCCATGTACTAGAAAAGTTTTTACCAGGAGCATACGGTGAAGACTAGATGTCTTTAGCCTACAAAATGCTTTAAGGTTCTTAATCCTAAAAAATGGTTTTTTGTTTGTTTGTTTGTTTGTTTTTTAAGGTCAATGTCTGTTGTTCTGAGAAGGGCCATGGTACATGTATTTGAAAACATAACACATCCAGAGTTCCAGAAGTAAGTTATCCAGAAAAAACCTCTTGTACCGCCCCCCCCCCCCGCCCCGTGCACTTTTATTTTATCCTTTCCAAGTTCAATCCTGGCCTGTCACAAAACAGGTGTGAGGCGGCCTGTGGAGATAAACCTAATACAATGATATAAAAATGGAAGGAATAAGGACAGTGGGATTTGGGCAAGATTTAGGAGCCCAAATGCTTCCTATGAAAGCCTGGATACTTACTGCAGGTGGGTCAAAAAGGAGGAGCCGGTTCTTGGCAGTCAGAGAGAACAGGGGTCCCTGAGAGGACACATAAAATTAGAAGGGGCCGACTAGATGCTAAGGAAGAGCCCTCTCCTTGGATGGAGATCCGAGATAACTTGCTCTTCCGGATCTTCCTAATAAGACACTAAATGACACAATGGGCCATGCCCAAGTAGCATCCTGATATTATAAGTCCTATGGTGTGAGTCATAATTGGCAGAGAAAGGTGCTTGGAGCTAACAAAGTCTAAACCTGCAGAAAACCATAGCACTCACTTTCAGTGAAGGAGTCTGCAATCTGCAGAGCCTCGTGAATCGGAGGGAGTTGACATAATGGTCAGGGCTTGAACTGGACAGGAAGTAGCAATAGACTGGACAGTGGACACTTTCAGATGAGTAATATGCCTTCAGGATTGTTCCCCTCCTCTACCATTCCGTGATTTGATGTCTCCCTTCCCCCCACATATACACAGAGGACTAAGCTATAAGTACAATGACTGTTTCCTCAAACTGTAAAATATCCAAAAATATTTAGAAAGAATAGATGAAAATGATAAAAAAAAAGTACTACAATCTCTAAAAGTCTCCAAATAGCTGAATATTTCAACTGCAGTTGGAGCTCCAACTCCCAGCACTTCGGCCCATCCAACACACTACCGCTCTTGATTGCCCCCACAAAGCCACCGAGTGGTCGGATGACATAAGGCTCACTTTAAATATAAGGAAACTGAGGCCAGAACACCTAGGAACAGTGTTACTACAATTTAAGACTATGCTTTCCAGTTCCCTCCTAATGCTACACACGGATGCATGAGGTGACATGGAAAGAGCCAGAAGCAGACAAGTTTATGTTCTGAAGAAATGGCTTCAAACTTTCGTTAGAGTTACAGATGCCTTTATTTTACTCTATTGACAAACCATCCAACCAACAATGCCTTGCTTAAGGCACTTTGAAAATGCTCTGAGTGTTCCAGAAGATGAAGGCTATAAAGTCTAGGTGTGCACCTCTACGTTTCAGAGTATTTCACTCTTTTACACACGAAACATTTTCCATTTATTCTCAGTGATTCTGCTTCTTCTCGGCAACCAACAGCTGGCCCTTCTGCTGTCTGGGAATCCGGGGAGTCAGCCCAGGTGCGAGTGTGCCTCTCTCCCCGCAGAGACTCTCGACAAGGCCTGAGGGCCACCTCCCTTCCTGAGGAGCCACGGAGGCACTGCTGAAAGCCTGAGGACATTTTTGTGAATTCTGTCAGAAAGGAAGGAAGAAAGGGGACGTCTCTCATCCATCCTTTACATCTGCAATCAGGTAGTACAGGCAGGAACTGGAATCCTTTGAAAGGAAACCCATAGAAAATTCCACTTTGGCTTTTTACGCAGCTCTGGCCAATGCTGCTTCACAGAAGCCAAGAGCTCTGCCGCTGTTTCTGTTCTAAATCCTGGTTTGGCTGGGTGGGGGGGCTCTGGTTTGTAAACCTGACATGCCAGGCCTTAGCGCGGGAGTGAGCTGTGTTTCCAATCCGGTCAAAATTGGAACAAAGAAAATAACAAATGGCTTTATTTCAGCGTTTTTTTTTTTAACTTTAAAATGTTATTTATTATTATGACAAGAGTGAAACTGGCTTTGGGGTGGATAAGGTTCCTAGAAAAATGAGTACACTCAATTCAGGCGAATTTTCCCCTCTATGGTCTCCACCTGTGGCTCAAAACACAAGTGTCAAGAAAAGCTCTTCACGGTTTTTGTCCCCACCACCCCAACATGCCTAAGAAGTTGATGAAATTACTGGATTCGCTTGGCGGGACAATGAATCTCATCCCAGCCTGAATGCGACTTGGGTTTCTCGCACGTTCTCATAATCACGGTACCCGGGTGAAATGGAGTGGGAGGCAGGATCAGTGTCCTTGAAGCTATCGGAGTCTATCAATGATGGATATAGGGAAGATCGGAGGCATTTCCATTAACAAAACTATCCCTGGGATAATATAATGATCCTTCCATCCTCAAAAGATAATGAAAAACGTCTCCACCCTCTATTTCCCCTACTGTGACTTGGAATCAACACCATCTGCACACAACGCATTCTGTAGTTACAGTAATGTCAGTGGAGAACTCTGTCAAAAAATGTCATTTTCAGAAGCACTTTGCTTCTCTGAATACATTGTGCCCTCACTGTCACGCTGCATTCAGACCTTCTTATCTCAGTAACAATCCTTGAACTCATTTCACAATATTTCTTGAGGAGCAAAACCCTTCATTCTTTCTGGTTTGGGTTTAAATGTGGTTTTTTCCCATAGTTCAAAAGAAATAAGATATGCCCCAGAACCCGTAAAGTCATGCAGATAATTAAGTCCAGTACTCAAACTTTTCAAAGCTTCAAAAGCAGAATGGCTTACAATTTTGTAAATATCTTCAAGGATCATGCAAACCAAAAGGAAGACTCCTTCACAGAAACGTAGCTTTCTGTAAGGCCTCCCTCATATTTCAAATCCCCTGTCTAACATTTCCAGGATTCAAGTCCTATGTCCAGGTGACACCAAGCAAAACGGAGTGAGCAACTGTCTTGGCTTGCCCAGGACTGCCCAGTTGAGCACTGTTAAGTGCAGGATGGGGTGTGTGTGTGTGTGTGTGTGTGTGTGTGTGTGTGTGTGTGTGTTTGTGTGTGCGCACATCTGAGTGGTTCAGTCAGTCAAGCATCTGACTCTTGATTTCAGCTCAGGTCATGATCTCTGGGTTGTGAGATCGAGCCCCGAGTTGGACTCAGTGTTGAGCATGGAGTCTGCTTAAGATTCTCTCTTTCCCTCTCCCTCTGCCCCTCCCCTGCTGCTTGTGTGCTCTCGCTCTCTCTCTCTAAAAGAAAAAAAAAGGAAGTGCAGGGCAGTTGGTCTTCCTACCTAGAACATACTCTTTCCCTGGCAGCAAGACCTGAATCATTGCCTGAACAGCAAAGACTCAGCCTTACATGTCAGAACATCTCCAAATGCCTGAATTTTCAAAAGAGCAAAACTCTCAAAGTGATGCCACCTAGCGCTATCAATCAAGGAGGGGTAGGGGATACTGGCATTCTCTCATCCTGCTGGAGGACATTCAGCAACAAATATCAACAGCCTTAAAAATGTTCATACCCTCTGATCCAATAATTCCACTTCTGGGATTTTCTCCTAAGGGAAAAAAGCCTGACATGCATGAAATGACTCATGCATAATACTATTTATTGGAGTTCTATTTACTGTTCCAAAGAATGGAAAGTCTAAATGTTCAATGAAGGGGGAATGGTTAAATCAAATACGATGTAATCATGTAATCATGTTCCATAATATTATATTATCAGCGCCTAAAATAAAGTTTTAAAAATTAATGGTAAGGGAGAATGCTCAAAAAAGCATGACAGAAAAATTGCATACACAGTATGATTCTGTTTGGAGGAGATAAATAACCAAATGAAGAGAGAGAGGTCGCTGAGCTGTCTATAGTGGTCATTGCTAGTTGGTGAGATTATGGGTAATTTTCATTCTATTCTTTACACTTCCCTGCAATTTCCCACTTCTTCACAGTCAACTTCTATTATTTTTATTAAAACAAGTTATTGGAAATGTCTGCTAAAGAATCACCTCTAAAACCAAACAAAACCACAAAAATGTCTATCAAATATTTGAAGAGTGCCCCTATTCCTCAAGAGTCTATGAATTAAGTCTCATTTATTGGGCACCTAAGGCAACCAACAAAAGCAATCACAGGTAAGAGTAAACAAATGGGCATGCTTGTGTGCTGATAAAACTTTATTTGCAAAAACAGGTGTTTGTAGTTTGTAAACCCCTGCTCTATAACCAAATGAAATGTGATGTAGTACTGGCCACAAGCAGAAAGTTCTACCCGGAGGCAAGACTGTTAGAGAACAAAATTTCCTAAATACATCAGAATGAGACTTAATCGGACAGGCTTTTACAGCTCAACTTCCTCACGTGATTTCCCCCTTTGGAGGACAAGACTTCAGGGCTTCTGTCCCTTTTGTTGATTCCACGTACTCATGTCATGTGGTCACTCCCTGAACACCCACCCGGACCAGGGGTCCACAGGTCAAATGTAATGACTTGACAAACCAAGAGTTAGCCGCTTATCATTCACTGCTCACATTTATGTGTCTCCGTTTTATGTGCTAGTTGTTTTCCGAAACATAACTTCCAAGAACACACACTGCGCTAAGTTGCCACGTGAGCCCTCGAAATATTCATTCTGCACCATCTAAATCTAATCATCCAGAGGGGGGCCTGGCTGGCTCAGTCTCTGGAGCATATGACTCTTGATCTCAGGGTTGTGACTTGAAGCCCCATGTTGGGTGTAGATTACTTAAAAATAAAATCTATAAATCTATCTATCTATCTATCTATCTATCTATCTATCTATCTATCTAATCATCCAGAGGGTGAGGAAGCTTTCAGTGCAAAGCATTGGTTTTATTTATTTTATTTTTAAAATTCAAAACTATACTTTCATTTATTGTGCCTGGGCAAGTTTCAGTACTGTTCAGACACAGTAAATGAAGACTCTGATTTACCAGTATCGGGATAACAGAGAAATCAGTCAATTCCTGAAATGCCTTTTTTTCTGTCAAATAAATAAGTAGATTGTTTATGAATTACAAAGGATGCGAATAGCCACTATCAAATGAAATGTTCACATCTCAAAGGCATGAAATTCAGAATTCTCTTACCTGACTGGCAAAGAGGAAAGCATAGTGAACTCTTTCATATGAGATCATGCCAGTTCAAGGTCTGCAAAGCGCCTGTATTACTCTATTCAACCGCTAACTGTTCTTGCCTTCTGCCAACTCTAGCCAGCTCTGTTCTTCCACCAAGACCGCTCTATTTAAATGTTAGTACATATACAATATAGCTAACCTTTTGTGCGAAGCACTTCACATGTTTTATTCCACGTGATCCTTACTGACCCTCTAAGGTAGGCACTATTATTATCCGCATTTTATAGATAATGAAAATAAGACTCGGGGCAGTTCGCTATCTTGCATACACTAGTATGAAATAGATCCTGGGAGTAAACACAGCCTGTCATATAATACAGCCTGGTCTATGCTAATCCCCCATCCTTCATAGCTCCTCACCGATAGAGGCCCACTCTCTTTACATACTTTGCTGGTCAAGCTCAGTCCACCAAACTTGTAAATCATCACTAATCACAAACATTAAAACTCGCCAATGTTTCAATGTCAGCTGTTCTGCTTCAACAATTTTTTTTTTTGAAGGAGCAAAGGGCTTAGATGACTAACAGCATGTTTGTTTCAGAGAAGGTATTCAGGAGTTCCAAACAAAATTTAGGAAACATAAGATGGCGTGGTAGACAGAAGCAGACAGATATGCACAAAAGTATTATATCTTTATTAAAAAAGTATATATGTATTTAATAATATATGACATACACACAAATATAAATATATACATAGGTATTTTATAGTATAATAGCTTTAATGATGTTTGGGTATTTTGGGTTTTGTTGTTGGACAATTTGAAACGCTTTCCTTACCTAAAGAATAAGATGCTGTCACCATGGTGCTGTGATCTCATTTCCGACTATGTGCACATGTGCAGTGACCTCCTGTGTCTTTTTGTCTGCGTGTTGAAATTTGGCCCACAGAGGCAGAAATCAAACAACAGGGGATTCCACCTTACTGCAGAACCTGTCACCCCTCATCAGTTTGCGATTTAGTGTAACCCGAGCAGGAACCCCTCTGCTATTTTGTTGTGGAGCAAATACAACATGATCCAGAGGTAGGAGGTCAAGACCAAAGGCTTTGATTAAGGTAGGCTGGAAAAAACGGAAACATTTTTCTGTAACTAAATATCATAATTAAGCACAGACAAAGAACCGAACTGCCTCAGCATCACCATGATTTGAAAACAAAAGTGACAAAAACAGTTTCAGGCATGATCAAGATAGGGCTAAAAATACAGTATGGGAGGAACTGACTGAACATGGGAGTTTCTGGTTTGAGCGCAGGTAAAGCGATAACCTGATGCCGAGATGGAAAGCAATCAGGAAGTTTCAAATGTTAATCTATCCCCTTAAGTCCCAAACTTGCTCGGACAATTGCAAAAACGTAATCGCCACTACAACCAACATGAAAATCCCCATCTGCGAGACAGTGAATACCATCAGCCTGTTCATGCCATCATCTGATTCGTACACAGTCCAGAAAGATGCTAAGGGGGAGAGCCCTGTTATTGATGTCATTACACTTCTCTGTAAATTTCTCTTAACCCTCCTAATAGACGATGAGCTTCTGGAGGGCAGCGAATGCATGGTATTCCACATTATTCCTTAACAGTGCATTTAAATGGAACAGTCTCTCAATGGGAAAGAAGAGTCACCACTTTTCAGCACTTGACACACTCCCCGTCAACAGCGGCCAACTGTCCCTCCAAAAATGCAGAATCGATACCCAAAGGCTGAATGGATTCTCTAGCAGGGCTCTCTGTCTTGCTGGTGCAGGAAAGGAAATGGGGGGAGGGGCAAAGCAGGAAGAGGAGGTCAATGGTGGCTAATTTCATTAGTGGCATTAAGGTCAGATGTTTAGATCCACACAGGGCGCCCATAAACAGCCCTTGCATCCTCAGGGCAAAAAAGAAATCTTCTTCCTGTTTCATATCTTCTTCTGCCACCACCCTGTGACATTCTGTGATTTCTGGTTGCTTCAAAGATATACCTGAATTTTTTTTTTTTTTGAGAAAGAGGTGGGTTTTTTTGGGTTTTTTTATTTGTTTCTTTGTTTGTTTTTTGCAGAGAGGCACACAACTGAGACAATAAGAGAGAACCGAGAGGATTCTGGTCCCCAGGCTTCTATCATGGAACTCCTTGTGAGGCCTCTAGAGGTTTCAGTACAACAATGGCTATTTCTGGAGCCTGGGTACATACATTACAGAGGTTCTAAGGTCAAGGCATTGGTACTGATGGTCTTTCCTACAGGGAAATTCAGTAAAGAGGAAACAAAAGATATCAGCTCACGTTTCCCAGCAAAAGACTTCTAAGCGATGTGGAAAACCAAATCAATCGCCAAAAGTTCCTTAGAATTCTAAGAAGCCAAACACAATTACTGGTAATTAAATGTTGAATTAATGCTTATTAGAGTTAGCTTATTAGATTAATAGAAATAAAAAGTCTTCATAGTACGGTTGCTCATGTGTGTTGCATATTCTATGTGGCATAATGAGGTCTCTGGTATAACCGATGTGTGTTGTACATTAGTGCTCTTTTAATAGGATTTGGGACATAATTTTGCTAGGTTCAGTGATTTTGGAGGCTTCCAGTCGTGTTTTCTGCTTTCCTGGTCTACTCTTGATCGTAGCCCTGACGAACTGTTTGAGGGGCTCTTGATCAGAAACAAAAGGCCTGCTATCACGCTGTCCCTTCATGGGCAAAAGAAGAGCTTGCCTTCAGTCTAAGGAAGTTGTGGAGTTTATTACATACAACTTAGCTAGCCGCCTGCAAAAGAGCGGGAGGTTAAGATTTACCCAGAAGGAGTGGGAGAGAGTTCTGGAAGGCTAAGTGGCAGACCAGGCGGTGGTGGATGCCCTGGAATGTGAAGCCACGCGGGAACAACGTGGACTCCACACGGCCTCTTCTATCAGTGGTCTGTGGGAAACTGCCAGTTCAGGGCACTGGCTGGAATCTCAGTGTCCACAAGTTGTCCCGGTCCTAAGCGGCAAGGACAGGCGGCCCTTCTGCCACTCCATAAAATGCAAGGTACACATCAGAGCTCCAGGAGACCCAAGCAGAGCTGGTAGTATCTTCCCTCAAAAGACACAAGGTGGATGTTTTGCCAACCACAGAAAAGCTATTACATGAAAAATGGGTCAGAATTGGCTTAATGCGATATATGAAGGTGTGCCAAAGCTCGTGGGACTAGATGCACGTGTCACGAAATCGGCTGGGCCAGATTATCGGGGGCGGTCTCCTAAGTCCATTTATGCTCTTGCCTCCAAAGTTTCCTCTGGCAATATATAATTGCACATAAAATTCACCCCACAGTGTATAATTTTCTAAGCAAAAAACACAAACTTAAAAATAGCTGCAGAACTATCGAAGCAGTTACAATTCACGGATTCTTTTGAAGAATCTAAACTAGCATTATCAACACCCGGGGGCAGCTATTTTTGTAAAGCAAGAAATAAAGAACATCTTTCATGACTTCCAGGAAGAAAAAAAAAAAAAAAGCAGATTATGCATACTATAAAAATGTGGAGTTGAGTGATTCTGGTATGGTTTCATTTCATTTAATCCTATTTCCTCCCCCACAAACAGCTATATCCTCACAACATCCCCAAGGTCTCAGAGCTGAAAAAGGAGAAGGGAGCCTTACAAATGCTCAGGCTCCCCTGACTTTCGCCTTAGCATTCAGGACCAGGCGACGCGGTGCCCTGGGAAAGGAGTATAGGCTGCAATGTGACTGTAGGAGGGAAGAGGAGATTTTAATGTTGTTAAAATGTACCGTTTTAAGAAGTGGAGTCGATGTCTAAAAATCCCCTGCTCAATGAAGAAATCACTGAGCAGTTCTTGGCAGAATGTCAAACACTGCATTTAAGAAGACAATTAAAACAGTATAATGCAAAAGCTATAATTAGAAACATATCTGCACAAGTAACATACTATTTTTCTTCCATGCAGTTAAAAGAAAAACATGAATTTCTGCCAATGTTCATTAGGGTCTTCACCAGATAATACTGCTTTATTGAGGAGATGGTTTCAGCTGCCACAAAGGTTAAATTAAAAAATAGCAAATGCCCCAAAAGGGATATGTTCTTACATCACTACTTAGATTTTCACATAACATAATTAAATCAGGGACGTGCTCTGGCTCGTTCAATACTAATGTGACCATGACATTCTCTCACTTGAAATCCAATTTTTTTTTAATTGGGATGCTATTCAGGAATAAAACTAGATGCACAAACTCCACAGTCGGATTATTAATGAGTTGCTGGATTCCCCAGTGGTTTGACTAAATTGCCCCCCCTTCTGCTTATCTCCCACTCCCTCTCCCTGCCTCCCCAACTCTCTCCCTTCCTTCCATCTGTAAACATTCAGAGAGCTCAACCTAGGTTCAAGACAATGTGTTGAATACTGGACATAACAGGGGTAGATGGACAGCCTGGCAACAGAAAACAGACAAGGATGCACAAAGTTCACATAGTCATTTGTTGGCTCCACTGTATTTGGAAAGGGGGGATGGTTAAGAATTAGCAGGGAAGGGGGAGGATGGCATTCCTAGCAGTGGGAATAGCACACTTAAAAGACAGGGGCACCTGGCTGGCTCAGTCGGTCGAGCACCCCACTCTTGATCTCAGCTCAGGTCATGATCTCAGGGTCGTGAGATCAAACCCTGATTCTGCCCCTGAGCCGGGTGTGAAGCCTGCTTGAGATTCTCTCCCTCTCTCTCCTTCTGCCTCACCCCCCTGAAAAACAATAAATAAAAGTTTTAAAAAAGTCATGGAGGACAGGAGCGGCTGACTGGCTCCGTCAGAAGAATATGTGACTCGATCTCAGGGTTGTGGGTTCGAGCCCCATGCTAGATGTAGAGATTACTTAAATAAATAAATCTTTAAAAAAAAAAGGGCATGGAGGACAAACAAGTCATGTCAGGGAAAGCAGCAGAACCCAAGAGGCCTAATTAAGAAAGGGTGGCGGGTGTCAATACTATAGTAATTTAAATACCTGACATTGGGCCACCCAAGACAAGATGGATTCTGCATTCATAAGCTCCCGGCCTCCACTGGTGTGTATACACACACACACACACACACACACACTCAGGGCAGACTTGCCCAGAACACATGCACTGTCCTCCAGAGTAGGGCATCTTAGAGGTATGCATAACTGCTTTATGAATCCAGGAATCCCTAAACGCTCTGGAAGTACCACGCCCCCCTCTTTTGGAGAGCAGCACAACACCCAGAGTGAATGATCTAGCTCTCACGTCGTACATCTGAGTGAGGCTAATGAACTCCTTGCCTAACATTGCTGGTCTTCTTCCCCTGTCTACAGTGGTTCCAATCCAGCATCGTGACCTGGCTACAGCTGAACAAACCAAGTCAGTAACTTTGTCATAAACGTTGGTGAAATTAGCAATTTCTCTACTCCAACTGGCTCTTTCCTTAAAATATTAGACAATATAGTTAGCACAGAATTATCAGCTCTGTGTTCTAACCATGGTATCCTTATGTGGTTTCGATTACAGTCTGTAAACACTGGTGAATTTGGAAATACGCATAAACTGTTCTACTCGCTCACAGAAGGAAAATGAACTACTGTAAATGCTGGCCACCAAAAGAGAAGTCAAGGGTCTGCCTTTTTATTGAGCTATACTGAGAGATACCTACAGTTCCAAGTTGCTCGTGGTCTCTCGGGGAGGCAAGACACAGCCATTAAAAATGGCAACGCAAGGCCGGTTGTGAAAGGTGACAAAGAGGAGGGCTGATACCAGTAACAACAGCTCCCGCTGGCTAAGGGCGTGTCACGTGCCAGGCACTGTGCTCAGTCCTCTGCCTTCCTTACTTCGGTGTGAATTCTGGCAAAAACTCTGTGGGGCACTATTACTATTCCCAGTCGACAAATGAGAAAACTAGGCTTACAAATGTTCATTGACTTTCCGGACGTTACACGGCAAGCACTTTGGAGGATCTAGATTTAAATCCAAATCGGGTGTAAGCAGCGGACAGCCAAAAGCATGGCAAGGGAATCTTGGGAGAGAAAGCGCAAGTAGGAATATGTGGTTGAGAGAACAGAAGCTCTGGGAGTGAATAAATCTGATGACTGAGTTTGCTCAAGATCAAAACATGGGAATGACCCCCCCAGGCTGGAGCGTGCTAGGGAAAGACGTCGGATGACAGATGGGGGTCGGGTGGCGGGTGCTGAGAACCAGGAGAATAAAATGTCACAGGAGGAGTTTTTGAGAGAAGATGGGGAACCGTGGTACATGCTCACCCCTTCAAAAAGTAAACTCAAGAAAGATGAGGTCTGTGGAAGGGTCACTGCTTAGGAGGCTCTGGATGAGTATCAGGGCTTTGGTGTTTAGCCTCAGGGCGGAGAAAATACCTGCAGCACAAGGGGGGGTGGCGCAGGAGGAAGGGCCGAAGGGAGGAAATGGAGAGACCTTGACTCAAAATTGCACATCAACCCCTCCACTGCCGCGCTCTTAAAAACTTCACCTCCCCGAGCCTCAGCCTCTTCATCTGTAAAATGGGCATCAGGCCAGCTACCTTGGCGGAGCTGTGAAGATTTGAGGGAGAAATGCATGCCGCCTTGTGCAGTGGCACTTCGGATCCCGGATCGGTCCATGCAGGGCTGCAGTGCCCGGCTTGGACACTTCTAGCTCTGGCTAGTGGCCTGGGGCCATTCCTCGGGGGCCCCAGCACTGACCTCCGGTTATTGTGATCAGCAATCTGAAGTGACTGGTCTGGGGGCGCCTGGGTGGCTCAGTCGGTTAAGCATCTGCTTTCAGCTCAGGCCCCGCATGGGGCTCCCTGCTCAGTGGGGAATCTGCCTCTCCCTCTCCCTCTCCCTTTGCCTCTCCCCCCATCCCCGCTTGTGCCTTCTCGCTCTCAAATAAATAAATAAAATCTTTAAAAATAAATAAATAAAGTGACCGGCCTGGCCAAAGTAGGTGCTCAATATGTAGCAGATGTAAGTATTAACAAAATTCAGAATCAGGCAATTAAACTAAAGTCTACTCTTAAAAAAGGTCAACAAAACACACAGTAAAAAAAAAAAAAAAAAAAAAACCCCAAAAAAAACAAACCTAGTCGGGCAACATAAATTGCACTAGGTTGAATAATTTTCAAGCAGCAAAATGACTACATTGTGTGTAATTTCAAACACGGAAAGCCAATACAGATGCAATTCTATTTAGGGTAACAGGGAAACGAAGATGTATTTGGATCCGAGCTATGTACTAGGGTTTCCCCTGTTAAAATTCTGTGAAGCACAGCTTTTACAGTTCCTCCGAAAATCAGAACAAAAACGGGAGAAACTTTTCCCAAGCCTACAGGATATTATTCTTGGCAATAAAGAACCATGAAATTAATGAGCTGTCTACTAAAGATCTACCATTAAAAATGTATATGAGAAAACCAGTCTATGCAAACTCCATTCCCTCAATCCATAAACGCTATCCTGGGAGTTAACTCAGCATTTGCGAGAAAGTTCCATTAATTCTTGCAAACCACCACCGCCTAAGTCAGCTGTGAAAGAGGCCATTTGTTCTGAGCGCCCCCCACCACCGGCAGCCCCCTCCCTCCCCAAGGCCCAGCGCCCGTGCTCTGCAGAGGCTGGGTAAGGGCCCAAGATTCGGCCACACCAACGGCTTATATTGGAAAATGAGGAAATGCTAATGAAATTGTCTTTATGGGCTGACATTCATGGATGGCAGAAAGGGACATGAGCAAATGAGTCCAGTATTTGCTCTTCGGGAGTATTCCAGCACCCGGCCAGAGCTCGGTGGCAAAATGCACATGTGGACCCCACCCCCCGCACTGACGCACCTACACCCGCGTGCCTCCTGGAAAAGGTCACCGAGCACTTGTTAACCTTGAAGGGGAAAGAAAAACCTCCGTATTTTCCCCCAACAACACTCCCAGCCTCTTGTAAATCATATTCATATTCATACACTTAAGCATTAATTTACATACTTAATTTCTGACAGCCTGACAACCGCAACCCTTCTCCCCTCTTGGTGGAAACTGAGAAGTCAATTGTTATTCAGTGTATCCGTTACAGTGGTAGTGCCACTAACTGTATTTTATATAATGTGCTATCTGCAGAAAGGCAGATAAGAATTTGATTTAACATCCAATTAAAAGCCGTCATTGAAAAATTACTTCAAATAAGCCTTTTATTTTCTTTAATCAGTCTTCAATTCAAGCCTTCCTTGGACCTACTGAACCAAGCATCAGGACTCATGAATTTTGATTAAAAAATTTGAGCCCATTTCTAACTTAAGCAGATTTTTTTTGTTGCACTGTTTGATAGAAATTTAATAAATCTATGAATCCTAGCCAGCATCATTTATCATTTTTTTCCGCAAGACTGGCCTATTATACCTAGGCAGTAAATTATGAGGGAACCAGCAAACCAAAACTTTTCAGCCCGTTACTGAAGAAGAGATATAATCACTTGCATTGAACCATATAATTATAGTAGAATATGAAGCTCTGAAACATTAGGTTCTGTTTTGAATATGTAATACCCATGCTTTGAGAGCCTAAAAGATTTCTAGCTGATCTAATATAGCTCACTTTAGCATCCCACTGAAGTATTTGTTGTTGGTGAAAACAACAGCAAGGGGAAAAAGAATAAACCCGGAGACCACAAGATAGTCCCAGGCAGGACTATCTGGGAAATGACCCTGGGGAAACCAAACACCTTCCACTTGGCACCTTAGAGTTCGTGTCTTGCAAGGAAGCCTCAAACTGTGTTACTTCCATGTGCTCTTTATGCCAAAAGGTTTTTACTTTTTCTTTGCATATACGCTCAGGGGTGTGCCTGTATCCTTCATAGAGTTTTAGTGGGCTTCGTGCAGATTCTTTCGTACATTCAAAACTTATTTACTGAGCTCCTCCTAGGGACTGGGCACTGTTTTTGGGCCCTGAGATACAGCAGTGAGCCAGACACACAGGCCGGACTGGTGCAGAAGACAGGCAATTTTAAAAAGGAAGACCCGTCATGTGTGATAAACGCCATGTGAGTGTGCCAGCAGGCAAGGATCAAGAGAGACTTCCTTGCATGAGAGCCATTCCAGCTAGGTCTTCAAGGGTGAATAGGAGTTTGTGACAGTCTATGTGACTGCCAACAGTAACTTTTACTGACACCTGTGTCTCCTCATGGGTGAGTCAGGAAAGCTCCACGCAAAAGTCAGAGGATCACAGTGAAACATGTATGTGAACAAGATTTGTATTTTTATGAGAGAAATAATCAAATGCCTAATGCTTCTCTTGTGTCTGGGAACCCCATCCCCAGACCATCTGCATCTCTGCCACCAAGCCAACGGCTCCACAGGCCGAAATTCCCTTCTTTCCAAAGTCAGCCTGGACCCTTTCACGTTGCTGTGCTTTGGTACGATCCATTTCTACCGGCTGGGATGCCGTTCCCAACAGATTCCTACCAGTGAGTGTGCCCTCAGATTTCAAAGAGTAAATCCACTCTGAGAAGCCTTCCCTGATGGCATGGGGTCCCTCTTTGCTCGACTTCCCAGCATCCCGAGCACTTCTCTACTAGAGGGCATGGTATGGCGGCCACTGCTCATTTGCTTTGTCTCCTGCTCAAGACAGAAGGCAGCAGATAATGCAGAATGAATGAATGAATGAATGAATGAATGAATGAGTCAATCGATAAAATGTCTTTAACCTCTTACTCCGCTGATTTGTATGGCTGTGGTAATTCCTTTCTAGAAGGGAAAACACTAGCCTAAATCCTTTAGTCAGGATTAATGTGCTCCAACAGATAAACAGCATTGATCCCTTTAGAGAAACCAACACTCTGATTGATATGAGGAAAGTAAGAGGAGGAATTCTGCCTGGCTTTGCAACCTGTGTTCTCTACATTGGAGTTTCCCAAACACTCTGGCTATAAAGGAAGGCGAATGATGCTATGAAATAATTCATTTTCTAAAGGCTTCAGACAGAAAAGGTTAGGCTGTAGCTAGGAGAAAACTAAGTAGCCTCTTAAAAACAAGGGCCAAGATCCAAAGGCCGAAAGCAGGATTTTCAATGAAAAGCCGGTCAGGGATTCAAGATAATTTAATTAAGAGTAGACAGATGTAGGGGTGCCTGGCTGGCTCGGTCGGTGGAGTGTGTGACTCTTGATCTCGGGGTTGTGAGTTCGAGCCCCATGTTGGGTGTGGAGATTACTTAAAAATACAATCTCTAAAAAAAAAAAAAAAGAATACACAGAAGTAGAAGACTATTGCTCCTTGTCGGCCTATAGCATCATCACACACCACTAACCAAGGAGCCATTTCAACTGATATTTCCTTGGTTTAGCTTTGGCTATGATTTTTTTTTTTAATTGACAAGCCACATGGTGCATGCTTCCAATAATACAGTCTGATTGTCAGCTTATACCTACTGGTTCCTTAGTGTGCATAGAATTGTAATGGACACTGCAGGCCTTGGGATTTAAAGGAAAGAGAACAATAATCATCACATTCATAGAAAGGCATAGGCACAGGAAGTCTGGGTTGTATTTCAAAATACTTTTAAAAACATTTGCCAAAGTCCTTTTTGTTTGTTTCATTTTTAAACCAATGGATATTTCAAGTAAAATAGAGTCCATATGTTGCTGATCCATCTTAAATTAACACATCAAAACATTGTTTTGCAAGAAGCCAAGAAACACTTGCATTCTGAAAGAAATCCTGAAGTGGGGGTATGTGGGGGAAGGGATTAATGGAAATTAGAAAATGCATGTCCCTGCCTGCGGAGCTGCATCAGAGAGCTCCCGTTTGGTCAGCCATTCACTGTCCAGAAGATGAAAGTCACATACCAAGTCTAGAACCGGTAGGCATGCGGAGATCAGCTAGTCCAATCTTCTGAGGATCCAACATTTTAGAGATGAAGACACAGACAGGAAATGGCTGGCTAGGGGCCACACAGCAATTAGAAAAAGACAACACGGAAACCTAGCAGTGATGATGAGCAGTTGATTCACAAAAGGATACTGACAAGGGGATATTTAGAAGAGCAATAATCCCCTGACAGGTCCCTCTAGGTAAGGAAAGCAGGGAGCCAGGCACAAACGTCAGCACCCACCATGCCATTGGTAGAGACATCTTGAGAAATCCCAGCCTCTCTTTTATTTCCTTAGCCACAGTCCTACATGTTAAGGGATCCTGAATCTTCACCGAATCCTCCCCTCACTGGTGAGGTGCACTCCTACTTTATAGATAAGAAATAAAAGAGGGATCATGACAACCAGAGGGGTATAAAGGGAAGCAAGGTCAGCTTAAAAACCTGACAGCTAGCTGCAGAGGCCCCGCTCACCATGCCTTCCCTCCTCTCTTTGGAACTGACACAAAACAAAACAAAACAAAAAACAGAGAGAAAAACAAAACCAAACACTAATGTGATGCTTCCATACAACAATGCCATCATAAATATTCGAGGGCTCTTAGAACATCAGCATGTATCCTGTTTCCATTTTGGGCACTGTCACCTTGAAAAGGGGCAGCATAAGCCAGGAGAAAGGTGCTGAGAGTTGAAAATTTCCATCGTGCATACTATGCAATGACGTGGGAAAATGCTCATGACATAACATTAAGCGGAGTAAAACAAGGTGCAAAACTCGGACTGTCATGATGATCTGTATTCTTGTCTGTGTGCACATACACACAATACATAAACCAACAGAGATGATATTTCTGGGTTCTGATATTATGCCTTGACTTTGTTTTGTTCTTCATATTTTTACATACATGCACAACTCTTGACGTTATACAATGATACAATTTGATCACGAAAAATAGACAACACACTTGGTTATAAGTCAGGTTTGAGCCCCAGCACCCCCACTTACTGGCAGGGTACTCCAGGGCAGACTGTTACTTAACCTTGCTGAGCCCCAAATTAACTGTCCTCATACAGGCTCCTCCTGCACACAGCTGTTTTGAGCACTGAAAGACAGGAGGTAGAACGTTGCAATCTAAAAAGTGGAAGGTAGTCTTCGTGGGCTCTTAGCACCAGGATTTACTCCTTTCTTTGGACACATAAGATGTAATCATGAGGAATGGGATTCCCCTGCTGTTTCTATAGAGAAATCCCAACATAATATAAGCACGCATTTACACATTTCTTTCTATATATTTCTTTTTTTAAAAGATTTATTTATGTATTTGAGAGAGCACGCGCACGTGAGCACGAGTCGGGGAGAGGGGCAGAGGGAGAAACAGACCCCCCGCTGAGTGGGGAGCCCCACAGGGGACTCCATCCCAGGACCCTGAGGTCATGACACAAGCCAAAGTCAGACGCTGAACTGACTGAGCCACCCAGGCGCCCCTCTATATATTTCTTATACATGCATTTATTTATGCCTCTAACCCCTCTTGTACAAACCATTCAAAGAAATCCATTCTGTGGTTGGCAGTTTTCTCCATTCCTTGCCAGCATGCCACACCCCATAATCACATAGGTATCTATTTATGACAGAAACCATTAAGGACTTCGTTCTTAATCAAATAACCAGTAGGCCTTACTCTGATGATACTGAAACAGAGTCCTTTTTAGAGATCACATTAGAGCTCTGGCCTTTTCTATTCCATGTACGTCCTCAGTCAATGTTTGTGTTGGGTGAGTAGTCGTGGTTCAGAGAATAAAGAATCCAGGGCCCTCCAGTAAAATGAAAAGAGTAGAAATGAGTAGAAAATAGACTCATCCTGTACACCCATGCTCCCCCCCACTCCCCCCCACCCTCCATCATATAGACACATGCACACACTGACAAATATACCAAATATACCCACTCCTCACCGAAAATTCAAAGGTTCATTACAGAAAAGTTAGTTTTTATTGTTTAGCAAGACATGAAGAACAAAATATCTATACACAGGAAGAGCATTTGTGTGTCTGTGTGCTTCCACAAAGGAATTCCTTTGCTATATTTAAACACTTGCAACAACTGCTAATTCTCGGATTCATTAAAAAAACATATAAACTTAGATCAGTAAAATCTTCACTTTCATCTATTGTTACTATTGAAGGACACCAAATGCCTTCCATTATTCAAAATGGAGTAACACATGCTTGAGAAATACTGTTATTCATTGAAAAACACCTCATTCCCACAGTAGTTGATTGCATTAGATCATTATAATACCATGCCATTATAGCTCAGGTCCATAAGGCAGTAGTATCATGAAAGCTTTATGGGAAAAATCAACTGTAAACTGAAAAGAAAATGAAAACTTTAAGGCCAGATTAGAGAAAGGGAATGTTAGGGCAGGAGGAGGCAGCTAGAAATAAAGTTGCAAACTAATGAACAGTATCTGATTTATCTCTGCCAATAAACACAAAATAGGAGCACATCAACAAAAAGAAGAGAAAGGCAACAGTATAAAAAGAAGCAAATTTTGGATAAATCAAGAAAATAGAGGCTAGAACAGAATCCAAATAAAATTTCTGAAGCGAAGGGAAGAAGCCTAGAAAACTTACAGACTTCTTGAGTGCTGCCAGGAAGATGGAGTGATACACGTTCATGAAGGAAATGGGAAGTCCGGAACAGAGAATATGAACCACTAGTGTTTAGTGTGAAAATTAATAAATGGAAATCTCATTCAAAATGGAGTCAGAAGGCCAGTGGGGGCGGATCTCTTAGGCCCTACCAGTCGAAAATGGCAGACCAAACAGGAGGAGCCCACCTTGCAAGTCTATACTACTTTAGCTACTACTTGACTACTCCAGCAGGAGGAAGATTTTTTTTCCTTGCCCAGCAACACCCTGGCCAATGAGAGACTGTCACAACTCAGCCAATGAGAAGCCACTATACTACCAGCTCCCAGTTTATTCCAATGGACTATTTGTTTATCATAGCCCCTCACAACTCTCCATCTACCTCCATCAAAGAGCTTTCTCCTCCCTCGTTCTCAGAACTTGCCCATGGTTTTGCCATAGCTTAGAAGTCCCAAAATGCAATTATCTGCTATTCCCGTATAAACCCATTTTTGCTGGTAAAATAACAGATGTTTATTAATTAATTTATTATTTATTTATTTATTTATTTGAGAGGGGGGAGGAGGGGGGGCAGAGGGAGGGAGAGTACCTTAAGCAAACTCCCCGCCTAGCGTGGAGCTGGACACGGGGCTTGATCTCATGACCCTGAGATCATGACCTGAGCCGAAATCAAGAGTCGGATGCTTATCCAACTGAGCCACCCAGGTGCCCCCAGGCAATCTTATTTTGAAGATTAACATTACGATCCAATTATCCTATTCATGTGGTAAAATCATACTCAAAACACATTTTGTTTTATGACAAACAGAGTTCTTAATTTCCCTACCTGCAAAGTAGATGCAAGTTCACCAAGCACATGATGTTAGAATTTTAGGAACCTTAAAGATAATTTAAGTTCCATTTTTACTTTAAAGACAGAAAAACAGATGTCCAATGCATTCTGATTCTGATGCAGTAACTCCACTATCCCATGGTATAGATAGGCCTCAGCAAACTGAAAATGAAAAGCTTACATTAACTTCAGAGCTTTTAATTATACTTTTTAAACTTGAAACTGATAATTTCTAACACTTCCTACAAACTCATACAAAATGTAATTATTAAACCAAGAGTTTTACTCTCTCCTTCCCCATTATAAAAACGTAAGTCCAAGTTTTGAGGGGACATGGTGAATCAAGCACATTTTTTATCCAGAAACTAATATAGATTTGTTGCAGAAAGCTGTCTAGTAAACACTGCTGAACATTAATTTGTATTTTAACCTGTAAAAGACTTGAAACAGAAGTCTTAAAGTTAATAGACTGAAATGTACAGAGCTACCATCTTGATTTTAACTCATGTGCATCCAGAGAAATTTATTTGCACTGCTCAACCAAAGAGACTCCAATGACTTGCATTTCTTTCTTTAAATAAGCAGGAAAAAGGTGAAGGTACTGGAAAAACACATTTTAATAATCTAATATATATCCATCTGTTGACCTGTTTAAAAATTATAAACTACATGGTAGAGCCACTCTTCAGCCATGTTCCATCTCCAATGCAGTCTTTAATGTGCCCTAACAAAATGCAAAACAAAACAAAACAAAAAACACAGACTATGCTTAAATTCCAAAGAGCTAAATGTAGGACTGAAAGAATAAGTGGAGAAAGGGTGGGTATGTATATAAGTATACACAGATCTTCAAAGAGAACTGTGCATCAGAAAAATCTGAGATAGTGTTTTTGTACCCATTCTCCAATGAATAATGATTTTACTAGGTCTCCAGTGTTTCTATCATCAAAGATAGCATGCTATCTCTTGTTTTAGTGCCTAAAATGTATGTGATTTCCATGCAAGCCCCTTGTACATACCTGTCAAGCCACTACAAAGCCCAAGAGTCTACTCCTACCTGAACTGCTGTCTAATGAGTTTGGGTGATCTAACTTATAGCTATAGGCACACTGTGACAGTTTCTTCAGGGTTACATTCTACTGCTGCCACTTGCTTTTGCTGTGTGACTTTGGAAGAAAAAAGAGTCTCCTCTGGATTCAAGTTTAGTCATCTGTCAAACATGCTAGATGACCACGGAGGGTACTTTCAGTTCTCACACCTGTTTCTCTGTACATATACAAACTGATTGAAGGCACACAAAAAATACAAAGGCACAAAATATAAGGAAAAGCAGGTTTACAAGCGACTATTTTCGCGGACAGGTTTCACTGACCCCATTATTTGGTGGAAGTGGTGGGGATGGGGGCCTCCCAGTGGGAAACCTTGAGCTAGATTTTTTAAATCTTCTAAAGTCCTAAAGTGGTTTTAATGAACATCTTCAAAATGATGACATTGGTCAGCTTAAGCCACCCAAGAAAATGGCCTGCCTTTAGTGGCTATCATCTGTCATATCCAGATTCAACAAGGAAAGATGGAGAGGGAGTCAGTGTGGTGTAGGGAAAAGAGCACAACATGGGGAGTCTACATGAACTTGGGTTTGAATCCTGACTCCATACATACTACATGGCTTTGGAAAGGCTGGCTGGTCACTAGTGGGGATATAGTATTAGCTCCTATTCCCAAGGATGTTGGGACGTTCGAATAAGATGACGTGTATAAAGGCCCGGCAGAGTCCCAAACACACAGTATAACTTTAATCCTTTACTCTTCCTTTTTCCATGGCTAGTCTCATAGCACTGCCATTCCCAGGGTCCTCTCCTCCAAACTTGGACCAAACTCTTGAGCTGAGATCAGACAAGAACTCAAGATCAAGAGCCAAAAAGGGCCTTTTATGGGAAAGGAATCCATAGACCAGAACTGGAGGCAGAGAACGTACAGAGCAAACACTTCACCACCACCCTCCCTGTGTGAGGTTAATATGGCCCCGGAGATCTCCCCTGGGGGGACAGAGAGCCAGGGCACACATGTTCTGTCCCCAGGCTCCTGGTCCCACGCCACTACACTGACATAAGAGGATGCCTTGTGAGGATATTTAATAGTGTTACTGAGAATGATACTATTGTTGGAAGTGAGGCCATCACGGGGAAATAGCTGAGTAGGTTTTGATCTCCTTCCATTTAGATTATAGACCATATACACATAGCTACGTAACTAGCTAGTTTTTTTTTTTCTCCCTGAACAATTAGCATTTGGGTGGGCCCACTGTCAAATGGAGACATTTTCTTGTGCTTGGTAAGGCTGAAAGCCACAATTTCCAAGCATTAATGATAATATGCTGGTGAGCTGTGCACCTACTGATATGCGAACCCAACGGCAGCACTCCACAGGAGAAAAAATTAAAACCCTAGAGGCAGAAAAACACAAATCATGGAGTTTAGGGAAGTGTGGCTTTTGCTTTAGTAAAATGATAGTTTTGCTCATCAGCCTTGTTTTAATTTTTTTCATTTTCATAAAAAGCACTTTAGAGACTCCTCGGTGTCAGCGATCATAGATAAGCCTACTGAACCCCACCTCCGGAGTACTAGCAGAGTTCCATAGAAAAAATTAGGGTTCATTTTGAAATTTAACAAGTAGATGAATGAACACACAAAAGGCAGAAAAGTATACTAGGCTTAAGAGACACAATGGTTCATGGCAAAAAAAAAAAAAAATCCGACATTATTTAGTACCTAAGGTGACAGTGCTAGAGATATGAGTGTCACAAATATTTTAGTGCATAAACGCATGACAATATCACTCATCCATAATCAAATGTCCTTAAGAGATAACCTAAAACTTGTGGGCAATATGTTGCATGAGTAGCCAAAATAAACTAATATTTGATTACTTTATTCTCGCCAGTTCATCGATGGGAAAAAATAGTTAACCCCACCTCCAGCTAAAACCTTGCAGGGAAAAGAATAATTATTTTTTTTAAAGATTTTATTTATTTATTTGAGAGACAGAGAGAATGAGAGAGAAAGCACATGAGATGGGGGGAGGGTCAGAGGGAGAAGCAGACTCCCTGCTGAGCAGGGAGCCCGATGCGGGACTCGATCCAGAGACTCCAGGATCATGACCTGAGCCGAAGGCAGTCGCTTAACCAATTGAGCCACCCAGGCGCCCAGGGAAAAGAATAATTATTATAATTGTTTGAGGTCAACCACAGCCATTGATGGAAAGTTAACTGCATCTCTAAATCAGAGTCGGTGATAACCTCTTGACCAAAGATCAAATCACTTCTAAGCTAGTGGTATTTATATACAAGGAAAAAGGAAGCCACAAATATGTCATTCAGTATTGTTTGAATATGAGTGGTCTGCTGGGTTAGTGGATTCTTCCTGACTCTATTGACAGGTAATTAATGCGGGCAATCACAGGCCATTTGCTCATAATACATTTCTCACCCCAAACAGAAACCTCCAAATAAACACCCCTTGATTGTTTTCAAAGAATGAGTTTGGGGAACATCTTCTTTGGCCCTCTAACCAATGCTGAGAGGCTAGCGGAGCATACTAGATATGCTTACTAGAGTATGCTATACTAAGTATGCATACTAGATATTCCCCTAGATATGAGAAGAGACAGATGGTGACTTACCCCAAATCACAGTAATAAAACCATCAGCAGAATTTCTCCTTGCACCTCAGGCCTTTTGAATCTGTATCGAATGTTTTTTTTAATTCTTATTTCTAAAAATAAACATGGCTCTCTATCTTGTTCAAAAGTAAGTGCTCTGTCCCAAATGCTTCCTTTCCTCTGTTACTTCTAAGACAAGGCAAAGTTGTACTCTGAAGGAAAATGCTTCTTCAGAGATGCTTGGGAGTGTGGTATAAAAGTGAGTCGGTAGTCTGGTATCAAGTCAGGGCCAGCCTTACCATCCTGCAGGCTAAATCTTCCCATTACTATTAAAGCAACCCATTCAGATGGATTCAAATGTTGCCACCTCGGATGCAGTTCTTTGCGACCAGCCCTTCACCAAAACCAGCTAGGAAAGGCCACGTAGCTTGGTTCTACACTGCCAAGTCCCGAGGAGTGCACATACGAAAAGGAACACTTCTCTAGAAGCTGGTCTAAGTCACCCGGAGGAGCACAGAGGTGACTCCCTCAGAAATGTAAACATTACTAAAAGGAAACCTCATTTCAAATGGAGTCAGGAAGCTAAAAGGGGAAAGCTCTCATGCCCTACTGACTGCAGACCCCACCAGAAACAGACGTACCTTGCATTCCCAACAGGAAGAAGCTACTACTTTATGACACCAGCAGGAGGAAGGAAGATTTTCTCCCTGCCTGGCAACAGTCCATTCAACGAGAGACTGTCGAACCTCAGCCAATGAGAAGCCACTACACTTCAAATTCCCAGTTTACCCCAATGGGCTTTTTGTTTGTCACAGCCCCTCCCAACTCCCTCTCTCCTCTATAAAGGAGCCTTCTTCTCCTTTGTTCTTCAGATTTGCCTATGGTTTTGCTGTAGCTCACGTGTCCCGAATTGCAATTCTTTGCTATGCCCAAATAAACATATTTTTGCAGGTAAAATAACTGACAGTTTTATTTTTTAAGGTTAATAGGGTCTACAGTTAAGGTTAAGGTTAGCGGGGGAGGGAGAGGAGCAGCAGAGGGATTTAGGCCACTTAAGGAACTGGATGCCATTCCTTGAAGTGACTGTCTCACTGAAATGACATGTCAGTACGAGCTGCTCTCTGAGAGTGGCCTCCGGGATCTTGCCCATTATGTGTGCTTAGAGTCCTCTCGGTTGCTAAACTTCTCATCCAGGAGTAAGGTGCTTCCACATCACATGGGTTGTTAACGGCTGAAACGAAACTTCTCTCTTCCGCAGCTTGGCTTCCTGAGGCCACGGCACCATCAGAAAGCCACATTTCCCGGCAATGCGGAGCTCAGCTGTCACTTGCCTGCATGTCCTAGTAAACTGGTTTTAAGCCCCGGGAATAGTTTCCCTGTTTGTTTGCTGGTGATAGAACTGACATGCGTTGTTGGCTTTGTGTGTTTTTATTTTGTGTTTTGTTTTATTTTGTTTTAAGCACTGCTAATCCTGGCCAACCAACCCCGGACGTTTTGAAAAATGTAATTCTGACCATGTCAACGCATCACAACAGACGTGCATCTCGTGAATGTGCATTTTTGCCTTGTGTGTGTTGGGGCGGTGAGGGGGGGTAGGGCAGGCTGGCTTCCTGAAAGAAAATGTCATCTAAATCTGCCCCTTAATTCAGTCAATTTATTGCCTTACCACTCTACAATAGCCTGAGGTCAGTTAGCAAAGGCATTTGCTTTTTCCCTTAAAGTTGTCATCACCATTTTGAAAACTAAAAAAACATCATTCAGTCCCTGGGCCTTAGGGCCACAGGCAAAGGACTCTGCCAGACTCTGAGACAACCACTGAACTTCAACTGTCACCCATAGACAGACAGGCAAACTCGAGGAGTTTGGAGCATCCTCTGAGCTGGTGGAAGGGAGCCTCCAATCTGTGGAGAAAACCCTAGAAAAGTTCTCCAGACAACTTTGGATGTTGCAATTTGTTCTACAAAATGAAGTTCTGTGAATTAAATGAAAATGGATCAGAGAGGATTTGCAAATGAAAGGGAAACCATCAGGAATTACTGTTTAACGAAATGGTGCCCCCCCTTTTATTATTCCCAAATGTTTCCTCATATTTAAAATATTTCGTATTTGGGGATGCTGCCTTTTCGGAAGATCTCAAAGCACATTAGCAGAGGTATTAGGAATGTTATTAATGATCATTTCATGCCAAGAATATGCTAGCCCTCACACAAATGTGTAGAGCATTCCTATGAGGCCATTACCACTGGTGGCAAGAATTATTATCCCTGTTCTACGGCTGGCGAAAAGGAAACCTAGAGATACCGAGCAATTTGTCCAAAGTATACAATGGCTGTGACAAAGGCAAAGCAAAGTTGAGACAATTATCTGGCCAAGTCAAGCCAATAAAAACAAGTGATTGAGGATAAAGTGCCTCTGTCCACCCACCCCCAAACCCAGATTAGCCAGATCACACTCTGCATTGATTAAGTTCACTGGATAATTGTTTTAATGCCTCTCTCAAGCCCTCAGCAAGCCTCCCCTGAGCTACTGCAACGGCTCCTAACTGGTCAGCCTCCCGGTCCCGTCTCCTACCCCTCTGATCCATTCTCCACCGGAATTAAAATGAAGCCTGAGCATGTGAGCCCCCTTCTCACAAAACCTCCGCAGACAGACCTCTGTGCTTTGACATTTAGACCTTTCATCATCTGCTCCCTCCAGCCTCATCCCCTTCTACAGTCAGTCCCCCTTAGAGACCATGCCCTTCCACTCCTCTGTGCCTCTGTGATTGCTCCTTCCATGAGAAATGGCCTTTCTCCCTGGTCCACTTACCAATAACACCCTCGTCCTTTAAGGCTTCGCTCAAATGGTCCCTCTTCTCTCATGCTCTCCTTCAGTCCCTTCGGTCAGAATGTACACCAGGCTCTGGGCTTGCCCAAGACACCCCTTAAGCCTCGATTTTACACCCGCGTCAGGCTTGCTTGTTTACATTTCTGTTCTGACCCCACTTCTGATCTACCCCACAGGCCTGTAAATTCCTGGCAGGCAAAGACAGTGTCTACTTCAGCTGAGTGTTTCATACACATCCCCGTGGCTGGTACGGAGCCTAGAACCCAGGGAACACACCAGAAGAGGTAACCCCAATAAGGAAATCCAACACCAAGTATACCCAGCATAACACAAACCTTCCTGAGTCATCAGATCCCACTGCCTTCTAAAAGCTTAAAACTGCTCAATGGATGAAGTCTGTATTTATTTTGTCAGTCTTAGCTCAAAGGAAAGACATGCTCCAAGTTATATATTGAATTTTACAATATTTGCCCATTCCCCAAATCATTGATTTATTCCACTAGTGGATATTTTTCCCATTTATCAGATTTCTGGACCTGCATGGAACTAGGGCTTCAAGGCACGTTGGAATAAAGTGCTTATAAGTTACTGTCAAAAAGGATTTCACAATTGAATCTGCATTTGTAAGCACACTACTAAAATAGGTTTTAATGTGACCAGAACATTTACAGAAAGCTGGCATAGTCATCGGAAAAAATAATTAGTTTTCAATAAAAGTTGCTTTTTATTACTCAGGAAAAGTTCTCTGGTGAATTTTAAGGATCTGCCAAGTGGAATTTCAAAATGAAAATAGAGTATCCCTGCTGGCCAGGGGCCAAGTGGAATGAAATGCAAACACACTCATTTGTGCCAAGTCCTAGCCGAGTTTGCACCGAGGCAAAGTGGGTAAGTGCCCGCCTGGGTTTAATGTTACATAAACCCGCCCATCGTCCTCTCCAGCTCCGCAGAAAACTGTCCACTTGGGGCCTATGGCCTGTGGATTGCGACAGCTTTACCCCTTCTCTTCTTGCCGGCAGGAAATGAAAATGGGTTCAGGAGCCGGCAGAGATTCCTTTAGCGAGCAGCCAGGCCTGGGGAAGGCGAAAGCCTGGAGACTGGCTGTGCAATGGTCTACGACAAAGGACAAGTGGACAGTAAGCCGGGTGGGGCTACGCGAGCAGCTTTGTGCCAAAGGAGACTTGCGTTAGGCTTCCATCCTCAGCTCGCTCTACACAAACCGCTGAGACAGGGAGCTGATGACTTAGCTCTGCAGCAGCAGGTCTGACTAGTACGGCCAACAACCCCCGGAGCCTTGCAGGTGATCACCTCTGTTGGCAGGAGTGTTCACCAGCCAAGAGCCTCTCCGGCCCCCATGACATCCAGAGGTTATGTCGTATAGTGTTCGGTAAGTCTTCTCAGGTTTGTGTCTCCCGACGTCTTCCCTGGCCCGACGGCCCTTCTGCAGCACTCATCTGCCCAAAACATCAAAACACACAAAATGCAACCTCTTTCTATAGGGACTTTGTGAATCCTTGAATGGAAAAAGCGAGGAATGTCTGCAAGAGAAACATCAGTCTTGAGGCGCTAGGAGGCTACAAAGAATGTTTTCTCTACTGTAAGTCATTTCCTTGCTGAAGCCAGGTGAGGCCCGACGGTTCTGAGCCTCACGGTGACAGTGAAGGGTACAGAAGCGGAGAGGCGGGCGGTGGGGGGCAGGATGGCCATGTGTGGATCCCCGCTTTGCTGTCTGTTTGTTCACTGTGATTTTCAGCATGTGCCCACCTCCATTTTTCTTGACCTCTAAAGTGGGAACGAAAATGCCAACCACAGAGGGTAGTTGTGAGAACTGATGGGACGATATTTTGTAAACTATAAAGTGCTGGGTCCTTATTGACCCCTGTGTCACGTTCTCTATTCACCTTCGCTTCCAAATGTCGTAACATGAAAACCACTTTCCCACTTAAGAGACTGCGATTTAGCTATTTGTAGTCATTTGGAGCAAAAGCCACCAATTCTCCAAAGTGTTACCGTTGGAAATAGAATGTACGCAACTGGCAAACAAAAGCTTATCTGGAACCTCCGACCTGATTCCCAGGTGCTTAGAGGGTCATTTTTATAGGGCCATTTGTCTACTGATATATTTCTACCGTTAACTGGATCCTGAAATCTGCGAAATGTTTGTGTTTGAGGTTGAGGGCAAAATAGCTCAATTCCTATAGGTCACATTTAATAAAATGAGGACAAAATGCTTCTTTCTCCATCTCAATATACAAACGACTAGCAGTTAGGTAATTTCAGCCTGATAATTCCACGGAGAAAGAAAGCAGATCTCCACGTTATTATGCTTGAATTGGGTCAATCAGTAGATCATTATTAATTTTAAATAAACAAGTAAACAGATCAGCAAACATCTAAATTTGACTGTAAAGCGTCACTCCCACCTTTTAGACCCACCACCTCCTCTTGCAGTTGGAAGGAGGTCAGTTACACTGGGGGCTCTGTTAGCCTGTAGCACCTAGGGTGCCTCAGGATCGTAAACTCTATCTGCGGGGATCATACTTCGTGTGTGTGCCGCATCATGACAGCACCTCGGCCCTGGAAGGTTTTCAGGTCAGCTCCAACTTGCTGCCAGAGTGGCCTGATGCCCCAGGCCAGGTTACAAAGGTTTATGCGGAAACATTAGACGGAAGCCACCTGGCCTCTCTAAGACACACTGTTGTGACTCCCTTCACTGATAGGGACCTTTCCCTAAGCATAAGGCTAGTTTACCTGCCTGGGGCACTGACGACCCTCAGATTCTGGGAATCTGAAAATTTGGTAGTTTCTAGGCAGGGGGGCCTATGTGACCAGACCCCAGGAAAAATCTTGGACACTGAGTCTCAAATGGGGTACCCTGGGCAGAAACAACTCACACATGTTGCTACATTTTGCTACTGGGGACAGAGTATTCAGTGTGGCCCCTGGTGGGAGGGAGAGAGCATTAGAAGCCTGCACGTGGGTTCCTCCAGACTCTTCCTGATGGATCTTTTCCTTTAGTGATCCAGCTATATATCCTTCCTGTTGTCTCTATAATAAATCTGAGCCATGAGTGAGACCGTACATTCAGTCCTATGAGCCCTTCTAGCAAATCAATTCACCCTGGGTGATCCTGAGAACCCCTGAAACGATCGCCATGTGGCCATTATTGAAGACAACTGGACTGTCACCTTTCAGATACCGTATTAATTTTACCTAAAATCCCTCCAAAAATACATTTGCTCAATACAGTCTAGGGCATACCCTTGGCCACCTTGAAAAGTCAGGAAGGAAAACCAAAGTGACCCAGATATTCTGTCCACAAAGGTTACAATATTCCAAGTAAAGTTAAGTCTGAGTTGCTTAAGTTCTTATAACTTGTCTTTTGGGGAAAAAAAATCAATTAGAGATCACAGATGTCTAGACTCATTCCATTAAATATCACAAAGAGAGAGAAACGTGGATGTAGTCAATAGTAATTTGTGTTGAATCAGAAAAAAATGTACAAAAGAACAAAGTAGGAAAGGGAGAGATATACTGAAAGTTTACCAAAGATGAGCATTATGTCAGAAAAGTGAAGCGGTCTAAAGGTACCAGCCGCCTCTTGGTGAGCCAAGTTTCCTTAGGACCCAAGCTCCGTTTCTACTTGCCCACACACTTGGAGGGCATGTCTCCTACTCCCCAGCCCCGTGTCAGCACCTTTACTGCTCCTGCCGACCCTGGCCAAGCCCTTCACTCTTCAACTACGTGCCATGGAAATCCACAGTCTTCTTTTCTGTTCTTGGCCATACTTATTCTTGAGATTTAGAGAACTGTACTCAAATCTAGGTGGCATCACTCAAGTAATTTTGAGCTCCTGAGAAAGCCATTCAGCCTCTGTGGCCGAGTCCCCTCATTTCTAAGTGGGGTAATAATATCTTGCAGGTGAGGTTGTTGGGAAGATTAAGAATAATGTGGGTGAAGTGCATGAGGAGCTCTCATCCAGTGGGAGTGGCTGCCTTGGACCATGGGCTCATCTGTCACCATGGGAGGAGCCCGGCTCTGAAGTCTGCCCCAGGACAGAGGCATAGCCGTGCTTCTAGCAAAGGCACACCTAATCAAACAATGCACTAGATGCTGCTGCTGCTGTGTCCAAAGCCCCATGGAAATGACAAGTATGTGGGATATTTTCATTTGCCTTTGTCTTTATTCCAGGACGATGTACAGTTAGTTAGTCTTTTGTTTGCTGGGAATGGGGTGGGAAGAAGTGGCCAAACTTGGCAGTGACTTGCCCCGCCCTTCTCGGGCGTATGCTCGGCAATTAGCACGGCTGTGTAATTAACATGAAGCATGCTGTCCCCTCCCCATGCTCAGCCCCGCCCCCACCCGCCACCATCACCAAAAAGGTCTTCACACCTGAATACAATTTTGGTTACAGAACAATAAAGGACAGGTGACAGGCCCAGCTGGAAGGCCTCTTTTTCATTTTCCTGTGGCCACAAATCAGACATCCTGGGCTCACAGCAGGACAGGCTCCACTAGCAGTAATCGGCACCATCTGTGGCTGTCAGAACACTGGCTGGCATTCCGGCATTCCATCTTTCCAGTCAAGGCATTCATCACTCGTCCAAAACTCAGCCAGCTGACACTGAAAGATTAACTTGCATTGATTTGCTTGGCTAAACTCGCCCGAGCTTCAGTTGGTACTGAGCGTTCCTATTTAATAGCCATCCCCATCGCAAGATGTTTACAAGGTGATTGTCTACTGAAGTTTTTTCCTCACTCCCCATCTTCTGCCTAATGTTCTCTCAATAATTAGACTTTGGGAAATGGTGGATTAAGACAGAGAAAAGTGAGCACTGCAATATGGTCCCTGCCAAATGACAGGGCCTGTGGGCTGTATAATTAGAAAGTTTCTCCCCTTATCTCTCAGTTGCATTAAATTCCTCTTCAAGTACAGTGTCTGCAGGGGGTGGAGAGGATGTTTCTACCTGCATTTTTGCCAGAAGACATTAGCGGGACAGTCATCGCAGGACGTGGGCCTGCCTCTGCCCTTCTGGTCTCCAGCTCGTGAACCTCTCCTGGCAGCCTTCCCCGGGCCAGGCCCAGCATTACGCATGGGGGCTACACAGGCATGAGCCACGGGCCCTTCTCAAGCCCTCGATGTGTGGTGGAGTGAAAAGCCAAGGTCATCGGTGCCTGCGGTACACGGTGAAACGAGACGGGGCACAGAAGAGACAACAGCTCTATGCTCAGGAAGCATGAGAAGAAAGAGCACCTGTCGAAGACCAGAAAGGGGGTCAGGAAAGGCTTCCTGGAGGAGAGGATACTCGAGACCCTGAACAGGGTGAAAGGAAGAAGGTACTGCTCAGGGTAATGGGGTGTCAAGAAGGCATTGCACATGACACCACGTGGGGTAGTTGAGGCGCTCCACAGGTGGGGGTTCAGTGTGATGGGAATGAAGAGTCCTTATGGGGAAATGGAGTCCAGTCGTGAAGGGGTAGGTACATTCAGCCTCTGTGCTAAAGCAGGGAGTCTGACTTTCATCACGTCAGTGCTGGAGAACCACTGAAGGGGTTTCCAACCGGGCCTTGGGGTGATAGGATCTGCAGTGGTATGTTAGATCAAATAGGCAGAAGACCTGCGGGCAGGGGAACAAGTCAGAAAGAAACATAGCCATGTCCCAGGCAGTAAGGGTATAGGGAGAGGTCAGCCTGACAGCCCGTAATGACTGAACAAAGAGGCGCATGTGGAGGTGAGAAGAGGGAGGAAGTCTAGGGCATCTTGTAGGTTTGCTTCTCGCGAGACTGAGTGGAGGCAAGGGCCAGTCCCCAAGTTGGGCAACAAGGCCAAAGGGACCAGTGTCCTTCTAAACATTAGAAGTCCTGGTCATATGTGACACGGCCCACCTTCCCTGCAACTCCTCCCCCATGCTCATGGGGAAACGTCCACTCAGACAAGCACATCAGCATGTTATTTCCCGGACAAAATTGTGCTTTTCTTCTCCAGAACCTCAAGTCGCGTGATATCCCTCACTTATAAGCCCTCCTTCCCTCTGCGCCACCTGCCTGTCCTTCCGAATTAAGACCAGCACCCAGCACGGAGCAGAACCTTAGTACATACCTGCTGTTATAGGCTCAGCTATGTATGTCCTCCCAAAAAGATATGTTGAACTCCTGCCCCGCACCCCCCCCCGGTGCCTATGAACATGATGGACCTTGTTTCAGATGTAATTCATGAGGTTAAATGAAGTCATACTACAGGAAGGTGGGCCTTTAATCCAAAATGACTGATGTCTTCACAGGAAGCGAGAAATCTGGACAGAGACGTGCACACAGAGCAGGCCATGTGACAAGGGAGGTAGAGATTGAAGTGCAGGACCAAGGAACATCTGGGGCCACCAGAAGCTGGGAGACATAAGGAAGGATCCTCCCCTGAAGCCTTCGCAGTGATCGAGGCTCTGCCATCACCTTGGTTTTGGATTTCTAGCCTTCAGAACTGTGCGACGATACATTTCTGCTCTTTACGCCACCTGGTTTAGGGTATTTTTACAGCAGCCCTGGCGAACTGATATACTTGTGAAGCGCAACAATCAAATAAAATCATGGCTCCTCCATGAAGCTTACCCTGTCTCCTCAAGCCTGAAATGATCTGTCCCTAAAAGTCAGAGAACAATCATCAACCCACAATCCCTCCCTGCCCGCCACTGCTGGCCCTGGGTGCATGGCGCCATCCTAACAAGGGGCTGACACAGACAATCCGTCTGCTCCGACAATAATAACTGCTCTCGTCTATTCAATGATTCCACGTGATCACCACTTGATAAGCCTTATCTCATGTTATCCTCACAAGTGATTTCCAGTGCATTTGTTTCATCTGGGCCTAACAATGACTTCATGGGGCAGGGTCTATTACCCACATTTTACACATGAGCAGTGGCCCTGAAGGACTTTCCCCAATGTCACAGAGAAAATAAGTGGTTGAGCCATGTGCCCTTCACTGCCATGTTCAAGTTTCCCTTTGTCCACGTGGAAGTTTTTTTTTTTTTAGCCTCGCCCAATTTTGTTCAGATTCATGCTACCTCTTGAGTGTAAAAGCTTCCTTCACACACACTGTGGACAGTCTTGCTTCGACTGGGAAATCTATACTCAAAAGAAAGTTGCCTTCCACCAAGTGAGATGAATTCTCCATGCATAGGTTTTAAGCCTGGAAGGCCAAGGGGCAGTCAGACATGTAAACCCCAGTGGACTGGAATCACCCCGGGATGCAGAGACAGGGTCGATATGGATAGAGATATAAATATAAATATATAGATACAGATATCTGTTTTTCCCTTCTGAGCATAACAGAAAACATACACTTCAAAAGAATGATCACAGATCCATTTCGGGGGTTGGGGGGCGGGGAGCAACTTCCAGGATCCGCCTTGGAAAGCAAAGCGAGTGATAAATTGCAAGTCTCGGTTAAACTGCCACCCTCTTACTTGACAATGTAAATAAAATGTTCTTCTGTGAATGAAGATGTAGGAGTCAGGATAGCATGACAAATATGTTTATATAGTTATTATCAAAATATTACTAACAAATATGCTCCCACCATCTTTTGGGGAGTAATTGATGGCAACATTCATGTTTCATCTGGAACATGAGCTCAGAAGCACCAAGGAACACCCATGTGTTGCTCTTTCCACCACCATATGACTGTGACTCACAATGAACAGTTACGGAGCATTGGCCATAGATACTTATGAAGCGCCAGAGGAGGGAAAGGAAAAAGCAAAAGAGAATGGACATAATTTACAGGCAAAAGATTAAATGCATGTTTGTGTACGTGGATGGAGAGAGGGCTGGTAAAACGGAGGGAGGGAGAGAGAGCAAGAGACAGGAGATGATGCACACGGGTTGCTTTAAAATCTGGTTCTCAGTAACCTTCTTGTCTTGGGGCTGTGGTCTCTACGGGTTCCCTGTGAAGATGTTCCCTAAACACAGTGTTGCACAGAGCAGGCATTCCAGTTGAATCCATCTGACAGAACTGGACTAAACCAGCAGTATTTTTCAATCAAACTCGATGGTGCCCAAGCAACGAAACTAAACATGCTGACCACACCCCAGATCAGACTTGAGTTTCAGAGGTTTCTGTCGGACAAAAATAAACATCATAAACTAAACCCACAAAGCAGACATGCAAATATTAGTCTGAGCTGGAGGACAAAGTCTAAGGGAGCGTGTTTGAAATAATTAGGGAGTAATTATACATAAAGATGCACGCTCGGAATCTCACTTGAAAAAAAGTGAGGGGTCCGTATATTTTATCTTCCTAGGACCACAGCAATTAATCAAAAGTTTCCATGTTTCTTCAATCCGGATACAACATGTCAACAACTGCAGAAGGTTTCATTAAGTCTAACGTGATTTACAGGACTTAAGACACATGGCTGGGAGATTTCTCTCTCACGGCAGCAAGTACTCCAGGGATGTCTTGACCCACTTGAAATTGTTTTATTCCACTATTACCTGGGTCACAACTGATGGCAGCATAGATCAATTACACTGTAGTCATTTAAAACCTGTTTCCATGCATCTGGTCATCCAGAGATTCATTTTGCATTTTCATCCCCTGAAAAAGCCATTAGAACAAAACTTGAGCAGACTAAAATGAACTCATTTACCTCCATCGGGTCCCTCCAAGACAGGCTGCTAGGAAGAATGCCCCCCCCCACCTGAAGATGGCAAACATCAAACATCAAAATTTTTCAAGCCTTTTCCTACATTCTCTTCAGCCTCTTCTATTTGAGAACTGACTACCTCACATTGATTTTGGGACTTTGAGTCAATAACCGGGCAGACTTTTCAAGTTTATTTTTGCCAATGGAGAGAGGGGGTTGTTTAGATGCCTGTAATTAGGCTGACTGCTAGTGGTTTGGGAATGGAATTTATTGTCGGAAATTTTGCCGGTTGGGTGGAATAGGGAGCTCTGGAAATTCTATACTAGAGGCATTTCCTGTGAAATCTATTGCTCATTATTTAAGATGAGGGCAGACTGCCCACCCCCCACCCCCACCCCCACCCCCACCCCCGCCGAAGGTGCTTGTCCTCGGAGACATAAGTTTTACCACATCCTCTTACCAAAGCTTATGTCACATACCAAGGAAAAGGACTAAATCTTTTTTCTTTTTTTGACCAAAATGCCATGCAAGGGTGCCTAGCTCACACCGCTCAAAAGCCTCCATGTTTCTTAGAGGAAAATCCAGGGCCCTTACAAATGGCCTGCTAGATGCTTCCTAACCTGCTGTCTACTCAGCACAAATCCAACCTCCTTCTCCATGGCCCACCTGTGACCTTTCTCACTCTCGAGAGCTCCACTCCAGCCTCAGTGGCTTGCTTCGTATTTCTCAGACACACTTTTGCATTTGCTATTGCTCTTGTCTGGAAGGCTCTTCCCCCCGCCCCCCCCCCCCAAGAACCTCATGGCTCCCTCCCTCACCTCCTTCAACTCTGTTCCCAAATGTCATCTTCTCAATGGGGCCTCTCTTAACCACTCTTCTAAAACCTGAGTCCATGTGTATTTTCTGTCTCCCATCCCCCACCCCTCTGCGGAACAGAAGGTGAATGAAGGCAGGGACTTGGCTTATTATTACATCCCTGGTGCCTAGAAAAGTGACAGGCCCATAGTAGGTACACAACAGACACTGTTGAATGAATGAATGGACAGGTATGAATGCGCAACAGCTCCTCTCTCTTCAAGTGAGACAAATAATTATATCCTGAATTTCTGATTCTACTCATTAAAAAACCATACTTGATAGTCCATTTTCTTTCTTTTCTGGTTTTCTGAGCAGGGGGTTGCCCATTCCGTTCTGATCACTGTTCATCTCTCAGGGAAGGAACATGTGCCGCGTAATCTTTTAACTTCCGTGTTGTCCTTGTCCCTAGGAAACACCGTCTTGCGGACGCGTGAACTCCAGATTTTTCTTTTTTAAATAGGGAATTCTACTTTAAGACTTCTCAAATGCAGTATTAGAGTGTGCTTTCAAAATCAGAGTTATTTTGGTGAACTTAATCTTTTAAATGTAATTCCACAGGTTTGGCATACAGCAACATTCCCACATCACAAGGATTCCTGATCTTCACGATAAACACAGATTCAATTCTTCCAAATCCTAGGATTACCTCTTACTTCTGCAAGTTGAAAAGAATGAAAACTAGAATGAAATCCCGGGTGGAGTAATCCGATCCCATTCTTGTAGGTGAGGATGGAGGCAGGTGCGACCCAGTGCTTAGAGCCCCTGCTTTTATTCACAGCTCTTGATCGGACATGGGTCACGGCAGAGCGATGCCACTCAGTGAGGCCCACAGAGTCTCGTTCCGGGTAGAGCTCAGGCACCACCACCACCACCACGGGTGTAGACAGGGCGCAAAAGGAGTGAGGGGAGAAGGGCCGGTCATAAGACTGAAAGAGAGGGCTCTTGAACAACTACCACCCAAGACATTCAGAAAGCAAAAGAGAGAGCATTTGTCTAGCAAGAGGCATGTGTGAAATGACACAAAATGGGCCTAGCACAGGCTACCCTTTAAGCAGTGGTAGTAGCTCAGCACAACTGATGAAGTGCTTCCATTTAAAGTTATTAATTGTGATAATGGCTTGAACTCAATAAAAGGGCTATATTGGATAAAAGGAAAGCCGAACAATATTGTCTTCATTTGCATAAAATCTTCCAGGTTCCCCACTACACTTTCCAAGAGGAATGGAGAGATGCCTCAATTTTAACCAAATTTTTATGGTTTTACAGCAGCCGTGGTTATGCATGAATTTCAGAATACATTTACTTGAAAATTCATTATATGAAACATTTATCCCATGAATAAATTAGAGACTCTGAAATACAGTGCAATAAAACTTTTGCTGCTAGAAGAATTTTTATGGGTGAAATAATGTGAAAATTAGTAACATCAAATATGATTCCCCTTAACCCAGACTAGTCCCACACACAATTATTTTGACATGGTCTGTCATACATAATAATGTAGATTTTCAAATAACGCTACAGAAAAGGCTTGTAACAATTCTTATCAGAATTTAGAAATACATGATGAATCACTGGGTATGGAAAATGGCAGTTTATCCATTTTGCAAAATGATTTTTTCCCAGAGCCAAATTGGATTGAAGACTTTGTTCTCTCTTAGAAAATTTTAGACTATGATATATGCAAGCAAGGCGAAAACTAGTCTACACGGAGCCAACGCCTTCATCCCTTGTTCACTCAGTTGCTCTTGACAGTGCCGTCTAAACTTGGTACGTCAAGCATTTCCATGATTATGTTTGACTACAGTTGGCACATTTAAACACGTGGTAATGCTAGTAATTTCATCAGGTATAATTCATTATTACAAAAAGAGGTTTCTAAATAATTAAACAACATATAAAAACAGCAATCAGGATGAAGAATACTAAAATTAGCCCTGTCAGTATTTTCAAGAGAGATAATAATTATAGGTCAGCCAGCCAACTGACCTAATACCAATGCCTCCTCCCATCTTATAGAACTGCTAAGATTCCACAGATGCAAAATTGTGAAGATTGCTGCAGAGGAATATGGCACAGACCCAGAAGATAAAACCAATTGTGTAAATTGAATTGAACAGGAGAAAAACACATGAAAGATCCCACTTATCTATGGGGAGATAACGCCCCATCCCAACACCATTTTCCAAAAATCAAGGTCTAATTCAGTTTCCAAAATGCTCTATGTCTGTTCTGGATGATCAAAGTTTTGGCAATGGATCACGGCGCTGGTTACACATCACTGCAAATGTATTTAATGCCACGGAATCATACATCAAAAAAAAATGGTTAAAATGGTAAACCTGGTGTTCCATATATTCCACCACAATAAAAGAATTTAAATGCTATGTTATTTATAAAGTCATAAGAATTTAAATGTTTCCATTTGTCTATGCAGGAAGATGGAACAGAACCCTAGAAAAAATTATACATGCTGCTCGCAGATCTATATTGCCTAGATGATGGATGGGCACTGCTATCAAAGGAGGCACAGAGGAAGGGGACAGGGAGTCATCCATTTCCAAAGAGATCCATTTTATCACTGCATATGTTTTAAGAGCCTTATTTGTCTTTGGTTCTGTTGTGCCATTTTTTCATCCAAGTCAGTGATGCAACAAAAATAACTTGATCAGGCTCATCGCCAACTGAACACCTAATTTCTAATCGAGAATCTTCTCCTTAGTAACAGTGACTGGCCTTGGTGAATTTAAGTCACTCTATTTCCAAATTGGTTGTGTGAAGAATTCTTTCAGTTCAAATAATCTATCACCGTTCCAGAGTCTCTGATCGTCACCACAATAACAATTTACAGATTAGGTATTTATAGATCATAAATCTCTTCTCACAAACTGAGGGTTCTAGAGGGGAGGGGGGGAGGGGGATGGGTTATCCTGGTGATGGGTATTGAGGAGGGCACGTTCTGCATGGAGCACTGGGTGTTATGAACAAACAATGAATCATGGAACACTGCACCAAAAACTAATGATGTAATATATGGTGATTAACATAACAATAAAAAAATAAAAAAAAATCTCATATCAGGCTTTCACAATTTATGTTAAGATGATCATTGGCTTGTGGCCATTAAATATCGTAAAACAGCCCTCGAGAGAGGCTTTGTCTTAAAAGCAGTTCAAGTATTATAATTCCCATTTCACAGGCATGACAATTGAAGCAAGATAGGTAACGATGCTTTCCTGGGGTCAATTGTCATGCCTGTAATGATGTTTTCAATTATGCCACCCTGTGTGTGTGTGCGTATGTATGTGCGCACGCACACATCTCAAACTTGGTTCCAACAGCAAAGTCACTGTAAGAAGCCATTACTATATAATTTATACTCTAATATTTATTAAGTGATTACAATATGCCACATACGATTCAAGGGACTTTACATGATTATATAATTTTATCCTTATACCAACCCTATGAGATAATTGTAATTACAATTTTGCAGAGGTGGTACATAAGTACATTGTGTTTTCCCCCCGAGGGCTCACATTAAAGACGCTAATTCATACATTCAAAAAACACATTTCTTAAGTGCCCACCATTTATTGAGTGCCAGCCACTGGTCTCGGTGTCAAGGGCACAGAAAGACATGTTTTGAAAATTGTCATTGTACTCATTCTAATGCTATCTATCTATCTATTTATTTATTTATTTTATTATGTTTGGTTAGCCTACATACAGTACATCATCCGTTTTTGATGTAGTGTTCAATGATGCATTAGTGGGGTATCACACTCAGGGCTCTAATGCTATCTTTTCACATTCAAGTTAACAGTAGGTAAAGAGGCAGTTAAAGGACTCCAGCACATCTGGCCAAGGCACTCAACTTATTCTAGAATTTGATTAGCCTACAATTTAACTGTAAAAGTTGACCCATGAAATCTTGGTCTGAAGTGGTCCATTTTGTATCATATTACCCTATTTCTAGACTTCTCTTTCTGACCAAAGTAGATGAAAGGCAAAGAGTTAACCTGCTGGAGATTTCTTTATTGCTTGTGCATTTCCAACTGAGTCGAGTTGATCAAAGAAAATAAGAAAAAAGTTATTACTTGTAAAACTCACTTTTCACCTAGACTACGATGGTACATGTAGGTAGTTGTCTTTAATAGAGTGACACGAGGCAACATAAATCTTCGATTTAACTTTTTATTCCATGGCATAACTTCCTAGGATGTTGTAAATATCTCTGTGTGGTGGTTAAAACACACAGTTCAGGCTCTAATCCATGCACATTTACAGACAAGCTCATCTATAATATACTGAAGATTTTTTTTAAAGCTCTAACTACCACAGCATTTCAGAACAATGAGTGAACGTGCATTAAAAAAAATTAAATATAAGAATGGTAACAATGACAAGGCAACAAAGGCAATGATAAGTTAATGGAGCTTAAAAGATTGGGGGGAGCTGCACAGTATTCTGACAACATGGCTTATCCTTTCTATTTTATTAGTTTATTTTATACTTTCAACCACTGGAAACCCCAGCCCCCTAACACCACCAACACTAAAATTTGAGAAACCATCCTTCCTGCATCTCTTTCTATCTTAGCCATTCTTGGAATAAATGACAGGCATTACAAAGTTCTAACGGTGACACGCATGGGATCAACATTAAAATTGCTTCTAACATAAGACACCCTAACAGAGCACCTGGGTGGCTTGGTCGGTTGAGCAGGTGACTCTCGATTTTAGTTCAGGTCATGATCTCAGGTCTTGATCGAGACTTGCGTGGGGCTCCGCACTGGGTGTGGAGTCTGCTGGGGATTCTCTCTCTCCCTCTCCCTCTACCCCTCCCCCCCCATAAAAAAATTAAAGAAAAAAACACTGTACCACAAGGCCACAAGTCCAAGCGAATATATATTGTAGTATAAAGAAACATCAGTTTTGAAACTGGAGAGATTTGGGTTCAACTCCTGTATTCTGTGCCCTTGGGCCAGATACTTGAATCCCTTATAGCTTCAGTTTCAACCTTCAGAGTATTGGGAATTGTAGAAATGAAACAAAACGCTGCATACCAAAACCGATCACACTTCTGGGGCACATACAAGATACTCACTAAATGCAACTTCTACTCCTCTCCCCAAATGACCAAAAAGAAAAAGAAAAAAAAAAAAACGTAGTATTTTTAAATTCTGTAACAGGATATACTCTTTATAAAGCGCTAAGTCTGCCTAATTCTGGGACAGAATTTCCAAACACAGAAGTGCCAAAGCGATCCTATTTTGGATAATTAAAACAGATGAATATGTTAAGGATTACAATGCACAGATTTCTAGTCTCTACAGTGAGTAGATCAAACTTTAATAAAAGATATCCTTGTACAAATACAGCAAGCAGAGCATTTCAACTCCTCATAGAGGGGTATTGAGAGGAATGTCAGAGGTCACCTTCTTACTAGCCCTAGAAATGAGAATTAAATTGTCTCGCTGTATATTCATATTGCTTTTTGAGATTTCTTCTAACAGTCTAGGTTCTTCCAATTTGTGCATCAGACCTATTGTTAGGAAACCAAAACTGAATTAAAAGCTAGAACAGATCAAAACTTCCCAAATTAGATTAATACCATTCACTCCAGCAAATGGCTCCAAAGCCATTACCGTGGGTGCAGGTGGCCCTGACAGGCTCTGCGGACACAAAGGAAGACGAGACATAATCTCTGCCCTCAAGGAGATGACAGACCACTGAGAGAGGCAGCTTGGTTCTAAAACCAGACGGATGAAAGAATGTTCTCTCTCCGAAAATGAGAACCATCTGTTTAAGTGGACATCAGACAACACATTTGTAGACAGTGAGCATTCAAAATGGCTGATGATTTTTTTTCCCACTACACTCAAAAGTGAGCTTCACTCAGAGACTATGGAATAACCCCGTCAATGGTCAGTGAAGCAGACACCGAAGCACAGAAAGCCATATTCTTTGCAAAAGAGCTCTCCCATTTCATCTTTCTACACCTTAAAGAAAGAGCATCCTTGGGCTCCAGGCTAGATGGGACATCAACACAGCCCACGGTCCTAACCTGAACATTCTTGGTCTGGAAAATGAAACACACAGGTAATTAAATATATCTGGGACAACTCAGTCAAAGTGCAGGCATTACAGTATTGGGCGTTCTTCTCATCTTGTGTGTACCATTATGTGTAGGTTTTCTCAAAGTTTCTGATAGCTGAGCTTATGTGACATGTGGCTTTTATGCTAAGAGTAACGCCAGTGGGTTCGACAGTGGGAGATCCTTTACACAAACTACAAACAGTTCCTTCTGGGTATGATCCCACTGCTCCATACGCCAAGGTGAAGCACCTGTTTCCTTGCTGGATGGACGGTGTCCAAAACAACATCCTGCCCATATGGCTTCCTAGGAAGAACTACAGCTAGCACGGCCACAGGAAGCCCTTACCTCTGAAACTGCAAAGGCGGTGCAAGGCTCCAAAAAACAAGGTTTCAGACTTAACTGGTCAGCACAGGTGCTTCTGGCACTGAAGCTTGGAAAGTGACATCAGAAAGTAGATAAATAGGGGCACCTGGGTGGCTTAGGCGGTTTAGCATCTGCCTTTGGCTCGGGTCATGATCCCGGGGTTCTGGGATCAAGCCCCGCAGCGGACGCCCTGCTCAGCGAAGAGTCTGCTTCTCCCTCCCCTTGGCTGCTCCCCCTGCTTGTGCTCTCTCTGTTAAGTAAGTAAATAAAATCTTAAAAAAAAAAGAAGCTAGATAAATAAACCAAATAACACAGTCAAGGGACTCAAGAAACCCAGTTGCTTGATAGAGGATTAAAATGTACACAGACAACTTGAGTCCATACACGTTGTATGGAATGCAAAGGAGCGCCCTCCCAAATGTATAGAACCATGGGATTAGAGGGTTGAAAGGGCCTTTTAGCTGTGGTCATCTAGCTGAAATCCTCAACTGATACTTGACTCTCCTGTGCAGCTTCTCCTCACATACCTTCTGCGACAGGGAACCTCACATACCTTCTGCGACAGGGAACTCACACCTCCTCTGCCTCGGGATGATGCATATGTCCCTCAACACTCAGCCAAAACTGGCCTCCCTGCTTGATTGGGATCCCATCTCTCAGAGCCACATAGGACAAGCTTAATTCGGCTTTCCTTCCATTTGACGGATTGTGAGATGTATCTCCTGTTCCCCTAAGTTCACTGCCCCTGCTTCATATGAGAAAGCTTGGAGCCCTCCCCTCTCCCTTCTAATCCATTCCATCTTATGGTCCCTTTAACTGTGGCACTCAAAACACTAGACTTCCTCCTGGCTGACTAAGAGCCTTTTGGCTGTTTTGATCACAATAAAAAATGACAGCCCATGCTAACCAGTAGGAAGCATAGTGCCTCTGCCATGAAGTCATGCCTGTGGATCCCATTTGATTCCAATAGATTTAATTAACAAACGTTTGTAAAGTACCTACTGTGTGAAAATACTGTGTTTGGAATTGAGGATACCATGATGAATATAACAAAAAGCCTACTCAGGGAACACACATTCTAGAAGGAAAGACAGAGATGATCTAATAAAAAAAAATTAAAATGTGAGATATATTATGACCAAAGAGGAAAGCATCATCAATCCTGCTTCGGAGATATGGGAGCACTAAAAATGTCCCAGAAGGAGGAACTTTTGTGGATGACTTTAAAGGATGAATAGAATTTTGAGAGGAAGGAAGATTATTCCAACCCAAGCCAGTCTATGCCAAAGCACAGAGGTGTGAAAGCATCCTTCATCACAGGCCGGAGCGCAAGGCTCACAGGGTGGATGGAGCTCTGGAGAAGTAATGGGAGATGGGCTTGGGGCTGAGGGTTAGGATGAGTTTGGACTTCACTCTTCAGGAAACATCATACCATCCAGGTTTGGGGGCAGAGAAATAAATGGTGAGAAAGGTTTTTTGAAAAATCAGTCAATGAAAGAATCCGGAAAATGAGTTAGATGGAAGAGAAAGTAGGAATTGTGAGCAGGACCAGTAGTTGGACAGGCTCTTGCAATCATTCCAACAGGAGATGAAGAGAAAGACGGCAATGGGCAAAGCCACAGTGGTAAACGGACAGGCAGCAAATGATGGGATCTGGGTGGCAGGGTTTGAGCCTGGGTGCCTGCATGGATGGTGGTCTTTTAGCAGACAAAAATGAAAAATATTACATTGTGAAAGAATATGGAGCTCTATCTTTCTGAGTTATGTAAGGTTCCATTAATAATCATAACTCATTAATATAAGTGTAACACTTAAGAATAAAATAGTTGGATTTTTAGTATGTGCAAAGCATCTAGGTAAAAATGTACTGTGCAGTTGGAAATGTGATTGTGGACAGGAGGCGTACACTGGGTATCATCAGCATGGACAAGGCTGAGAACCCTACAGTAAAGCCTCTGAAATTCCATCACCCTAGAATCAACCACTGACGTACTGCCTGTCCTACTGGACCAGTCATTGCAAAGCAAGGGATTTACCCTCAAAGGACTACAAAATAAAAACGAAATTTCAAAATCCATGACCCACCTACAATAAACCCACTGTTTTACCTTGCCAAGTTGAGTGTGCTTTGGGGGCTACACGCAAGTCATGAGAACCATTCTCCCTGGGAGACGTGTCCAGCCACAATTTGGGAACTGGATATGATTTTAAAGGAAGGAAGCATTTGGCATGGCACATGGTTTCTATTCATGACTTGGAGGAACGGTCCATGTTTAGTGATGAACGAGGGCCAAAAAAAAAAAAATTATATATATATATATATATATATATATATATATATATATATATATAT